>NC_053114.1:210000-365000 GCF_010015445.1 Perca fluviatilis
CTACTGTGATCCTGGCAGAGTAAAATGATGAAAAATCAAATGAGCCTTTATAACAAAACACAAACTATTCCAACCAGCCTCAAATCCACAAACAAGAGATTCATCTCAGTCCCTGGTCACAGCGCATCCCAATCCGACGGTGTTAACAAAGCACAATTAAAGGCCACATAATTACAGTAAGCACTTCAACACAGCCAAAGCAGTAATGTTCTCTTCCAGGAATTCCAGGGATGGGTGTGACTGTTCACTAAAAGTAGTCATGGATGTTACAAAGCAGTCCCTGTAATTACCAGCTCTGACAGCCTCCGGGTTCTGGCTCAGGGTATGGGGTGCATGACTAGTTGTCCATCATCATGTTGTGATTTTAGTTTTGACGACCAATAAATTGCTTTTAGTATATCTGCTGTCGGTGAAAACAATACAACTGTTAATAAAACTCCCAAAGGACCAGAATACCCCAAAAGTAAGTTTCTTCACAAATGCTATCAAGTGTAACTATGACATTTTACTGATTGCTTATAAGAAGAGTGGGTCAGTTTTCTCACTGATCATTTAACCAAAATATGACTTATACAAGAAGATGCGACTGGCTGTTTCAAAGCCTGGATTCAAACCAAAGGGTTGGATAAACCAACTACACATAGTTATAGTATAGCCAACATAATGACCTAGTTATATTGTTGTTGAACTATTTAAAAAGAGGACTAGACACAGCCATGTCAACTAACATCAAAATATGTTTCAGGCTTGACGAGTGAATTAGAATTACAAATGTTTTGCTTCTTTTACTTTCGATTCATTGGGTTATATCATTTTACAACTGACTGATGCGTCCTTCTTACATACTTATAATAATTAATTCTAGCAGGTGTCACTCCCCTGCATACCTTCCAGAGTAGTCACACAGTAAGACCTAAAAAGAGCTGCAACAATAAGTCGACTAATCGCTTAAGGTGAATTATACTAGCCGCATCCAAGGTGGCGTGCGCCATTGTGACGTCAAAATGATGTAATATCCTGCCGGCGCACCCGATTTATGGCGCGCGAGCAGAGGTCGCGCACAGCTGTTTTCTTTTTCCAGAGGCACGCGACAAAGCAGAAACAGGAGGCCTGAATAAGTTCGCCGACAACCAGATGCCAGGACTCTCAGAGTGACTGCAAGTCTCTCTGGTAAACTTCCTGGGTTAAGAGGAGTTCTTTTATGGTGAATGAAACCCCACCAAGTAGATCATCCAATCAAATCGAAGCATTGACATCAATAGAGAGCCGAAGTCACGCCCCTTCCGGTGGACCTCATGGGACCTTAACTCGGAAAAAATATGAACAGTAGAGAACGGGGAGAGGCCACTTATTTTTTGATCCCGTTTGAATTGAGCCATGGATTACACACATGATATTCGTCAATTTAAAAGATCATTTTTCAACCGAAAGAAAGTCTCAGTTAGCCGTAGGTTTGTCGTAGTACCACTTAGTTTAGTGTGAAACCGCTCAGTGAACTATATCTACCGTCTCACACAATCTACCTCACCTAGCTTGATGCTCGGCTTGCTCGCTAGCTAGCTAGCTTAGCTCTGTTAAACAACATGTAAGGTTATCTCACCTGATGTGTTTTATTCAGTCAAGTGTTTTCAGCAGATAAGCAAAAGAACAAGCGAGATCCTCTGCTCATTTGAGTAACGTTACGTCCCCGGTAATTTTCAGCAGTCTTATACTTCAACAGTTTAACAATAAACTTTGGTTGAAAAATAATGTTTTAAATTGACGAACATCATATTTGTAATCCATGGCTCAATTCAAACGGGATCAAAAAAGTATTATCGCTCCATTGACTCTCGTTCATATTTTTTCTGAATTAAGGTCCCATGGACCGGAAGTAGAAAGGCGGGACTTCGGCTCTCTATGCTGCTGCCAGTTCTGCTGTTGTTTTCCTTTTTCTACTTCTTCTAGTCCATAGAAAGAGCAACGTCAGTAGCCTTTCCTCATTAGCGCCACCTATGTTCAGGAGAAGACTGCAGCTAGTGTCGCAACCACCAGCGCAGGTATAAATAGTTACGGCGATTTCATAACGTCACATATGCGCACACCAGCTGGGCTGCGGTTACTGTAAAACACGCTTTTGGTCGACAGACAAAAGAAAATCAATAGACAACTATTTTGATAATCAATTAATTGTTTGATTAAAAGCCATTTTTGAAGCAAAACTTGACAAACACCTGGCTCCCACTTCTCAAATGTGAGGATGTACTCCTTCACTCTGATTTATATCATTGTAACACAGAATGTGTTTAGGTTTTAGACTGTTGGTTGGACAAAACAATACATTTGAAGTAGTGATGCACCGAAATGAAAATTCTTGGCCGAAACCGAAAACCGAAAAGAGGAAACCAAGAACGAAAACCGAAACCCCGAAAGAAATTAAGC
Source organism: Perca fluviatilis (assembly GCF_010015445.1). Lineage (NCBI taxonomy): Eukaryota > Metazoa > Chordata > Actinopteri > Perciformes > Percidae > Perca > Perca fluviatilis. The sequence goes on from NC_053114.1 coordinate 212,422, forward strand.
CAATTATTAGTACCATTGCATTTATGGCTATGACTGTGTACTAACTTTACTAAAATCAAGGCATTGCAATTGTATAAATTAATATTAAAGTTTCTATCTAGCAGAAATATGGCTACAATCTGATTGTCACATACAGTATATAGTAGCCTAAGAACAGAATAGCTTACCTATTGTTATTATAATTATTTGAGGCACTTTCTTGCAGGATTTCACTGAACATATCAGACAACGAGGGTGCATGCCCCTCATCTGGTGCAGAGAGACGAGTCTTTTTCTGCGCTCTGATCTCCTGCGCTGGGCGCTGCTCCGTGCGCGCTCCGTCTCCACGCGGTTCTCCGCATCCATCGCGACCTGGATCATTTCTCGTGCGCCCTGCTTTATTTCCACATCCAAGTAATGGTCTTTATAACGCGGATCAAGTCCAGTCGCGATGAAGTGCAGAGGATCCGAATAGATCTCAGTGAAACGTGTGCTGACAGACTCTAAGAGCACTTTTCATTGTTTTCACTCCGTGGTCCGTCTCAACCTCGTTGCCTAGGAGACGCTTTGCAGGTGGATCGGGTACTGACACACGTGCAGGTCGCGGTTTCTGTTTGCGTCATCACAACATTTTCGGCCGTATTGTTTCGGTGATAAAAGTATTTCGGCCGAAAACCGAAAATGCCCTTTTGGGCCATTTTCGGTGGCCGAATATTCGGTGCATCCCTAATTTGAAGACATCATCTTGGACTCTTGGAAGAATGTGATGATAATTTTTTGCTGTTTTCTGCTATTTTACAGACCATATGATTAAGTGATTATTCAAGAAAAATTATGTATTTATCTGTTAGCTCCTTCAGCTCTTAGCATGATATCACGGGGAGCAACCCCAAGATACATTGAGTCAAAAATGCATGCTAACATTTTATATGCTATTGTCTGTTAAATATATACATCTTGAGTGGCTATTAGCTGGCAACCCAAAGCTCTGTCACGAATGGAAAGGAAACACAACACTGTAGACAGTAACCTGATGTATTCAGTAATTCAAGTATTTGTTTTAGTAAAAATGAAGGCAAATATGTGGATGGTAAGTGTATTGCATTTTAAGGCAATTTACCAAAAGCAGAAACACTATTAAATGTCTCTTACATTGGTCCTTAGTGACGTATTCATCAGTAGAGGGAAGTTTAGGGAAGATAGAGTATTCTCAATCACTTTCAGGCAAGCTCCATCAATCCCTTGACTTGTGTGTGTGTGTGTGTGTGTGTGTGTGTGTGTGTGTGTGTGTGTGTGTGTGTGTGTGTGTGTGTGTGTGTACGTACATGATGGCATGGAGCTAATCATAGCAGAGATTAGACAGACATTAGCAGGAACTAGTAGTCACCGGGCTTACTTAAGCCCTAAGCGCTGGGTCACACAAGTCAGACTGTCTGAATAACTTGACCTCTATGCTATAGCTGGGCTCCTCTCATTTTAATTTACTCTGATCAAAAACACCTCTAAGCTCCACCCTGCTGCCTTATGTATACACCACGAGTAACATGGGCTGTATGTATATTACTCCTCAACTGTATGTTGCAGGTTTTTGTTGTTATGCAATATATGCGTTAGGAGGTAGAGCTGTGCATTAGCTTTATAGACCAATTCCAGCATTGCACAAGCCACTTCACTTTAAAACACACATACAGAGAAACAATATCTGAACTTATTGAAATACTTTTGTCACCTGATTTAAACTAAAGCCAGAGACAAACCAAGCCGATAATCGGCCGTCTGACAGTCTGGAGAGGTCGTGACTCGAGTCTGTTCGGTGTGTTCTGTGCCGTCGTCATAGACAGTATATAATGGACCAACAGAGCCCGTGTCTCTGGACGGAGACCAGTGAAGGCTATTGGAAGCACTTTTCCGGTGATCTCTTGCTTTACTGCGCAGCCTCCAACTGAGAAAGACAGCGTAAATGTGACGTGGGCAACCTGTCTGAAAGTGTGAAGTCTTCTGGTAGCTGTGCCGAGAGAAATCTCAATCATTCCCAATCTTACAGAGAAGGAGAGAGTAGGTATATGTAAGGAGATAACATGGGCACAGGCTAATTATTGCTAACTAAAATGCTAGTTAACATTAGTAATTAATCCTAAACAGCTCACGTAAGTCGAAACTGCCTGCAAGCTTATCCTGTACTATACGGTAATTCCTCTACTATGTGACACAATCGTTAGCCTATTTTTATAAAAGTGTCTGCTACGGAGCCATAACGTGAGCTACAAGGTAATGGAGCCTTTTATACATTGTCGTGTTTCTTTAGAACTAAACAACGGACAAATAGAGTCTTTAAACGCTTCAGATGTAAAGTTATTCGCTGTCAAGTGGCGCCAAAATGAATGCTAGTCAGTGGAATGCTAACGGGAGGTGATGGCCAGGTAGCAACAAAATGGCGCCATAGGAGGTTCGAGTTCTGAAGCGAAGCTTACCCCCTTGGCCGTCGTCCATCTGAGGGGCCGTCGGCCTTCATTTTGGCCGATTTGACATGTATAAATCGGCGGGGCAGGCACTGCCGGCAGTCGGACTCAAATGACCCATCTGATTGGTCGAGTGCTGACCTGGAAACGAGGAGCGGGATGAGCGTGACTAGAGTTGTTGATCTGAAATGAAGACAGATTCAGCAACTGCATGGCCCATTTCTCTCTTCAAATGTTAGAAACTATTTTAGTCCAATATGAGATCGTATTCTGAACGAGCTGCCATGACAGTCTGGCTTTGAATTTCCGGATAAACCAGAACCACGTGACGCGTTCGTCCAATCAGCTGCCGGTTTCATTTTTGGCCGACAATACCGATTAGCGCCACCTGCTGTTATGGAGACGTATTACATCTCGTCTCTTTGGCGTGTTCTGAGGCACTTTTTGGACCAACTCGGGGAGACTGATCAGTCCGACACTCTGGTCGGTGTGTCTGGGCCTTAAGTCTGATGGTTTGAATCATGTGGAACTGAACAACAAAGCTTTGGCACCAAACTGCTGTGTATCAATCACCACTCACTGCCTCGGTACATCACAAAAATCAGCTATTCCTTTTCTCACTCACTCTTTTCTCTCCTTCACTCTTCCAATACCCATGTCAACCAATTTAAAATTGTACTTATTATGCAAATAGATGTCTGGCTAGTTTTGTTGGTTAAATAGTAAAACTGACCTTTGTAACACAGTCTACAATTCTGTTTGATAGGCTATATCATGACGTCCATGGATACACATGGCAGTTGCTAGAAACACACCAGCAAATCTAGATGTAAGATGTTCTTTCTCTATCCTCTGTAGTTATTGCTGGGAGAAAAAATGTTAAACAGCATCAAAACTCATTTTATGAATGAGCTAACACACACACACACACACACACACACACACACACACACACACAAGCCGTAGTTCCCTTCTCCCCTCACACACTTTACGGTTTTCTTTCTTCTAAGAATAGCTTTCTAAAGATTGGCAACTACCACAGGGCCTTTGTGAATGGTGCTACCCCAGTTGAAACTATATCAGAGTAATAAGTATTGTATTCAATTTTCAGTGTCATGACAACACCCGGAGACAAGCTGTAGTTTATTAGTTCATAATCTACCCACAAAGTCCCAGGGACAAATAGTAGCTTTATGAACAAGGATTCAGTTTGCTCTGTTATGCAGGCAGCATATTCAAAGCTAATGTGCTCACAGCAGCAAAGAACAGAGACCAATTTGAATATGTGGTAATGCAGCTGCCATCGCTTTGCTCTAATGTTGTGGTCACTGTGCACTCCACTTACAACTGATATTAGACCCTCACCACAGCTGAGTCACTCACAGAAGAAAACAGAAAAATGATGAGGGAGAATATACAGTAGCGGACTTTTGGTTATATTTTAAAAAGTGCAGGGAGAAGTGTAGTTGAAATAAGGATCACTGAAAGGGTGTCTGGTTCTGGAAACATTGTAACAAGTTAATCAACGGAACAATGTCTTAGTCCCATACTCTAAAGACAACCCAACACTTTATATAGCCCAAATCAATGCCTTAACACATTCCATATTCATCACAGCTACGTCATCTCAAACATGCTGGGAGAGAGCAGACACATTCCAGGTCAATAACAGCAGAGATAGTTACACTACTGAAAACACCAAAAATATCAGTGAGGAAGAAACTGAAAAACAGCTAGTTCACGTTAACAAAATATAAGTTTAAAAATGGGACTCAGTCCAAAACTCACTTACTCACTAGAGGTGTTGAAATTAATCAAATAATCGATGCATCTAATTGTGGACATGGACAATGTGGCATCGAAAATCGGGCCGGCTCCTAATCGATTATTTCGGTTTACAATTTAATGTAGGCCTAACAACCTTTCTGTTTACATATTCTGGTATGTTTTGCACATTCAGAAAGTGCTTGTGCTCAGTGCTGTAGTTTTATGTATCCAATTTATTTAGTATTAGAGCACTGCAGAATGTTTGGTTTTTGAAGCTTGAAAAGCTATGAATTAAATATCCTACATGGCTTTAATAGAAACATGTATTTGACGCATCATGATGTGTCGAGATATCGAATTGAATCGCTGACATGATAATCGTAATCGAATCGGGAGATCAGTGAAGATACATACTCACTTTTGAGAGACTTCCTTTAGCTCTCTTTTACACACACAGACCTGCTAGACAGCTAAAAGTGTGTTTTCTGCATCTCCGCTAAAGCACAATTTCACTGATGCCACAGCAACGTGTACAACATTTTAATTCAAATATCACAGTGCTAAAAGGTGTAAACAGACAATCTGATATGCTGAGATTTGTTGGAAGACTTTATTCCCGATTTACCCAATCAACACACACCGGACAAAGAGACATATACAATGCAACAAAGGTCCTCAGCTGGAATCGAACCACGTATGTTATAACTATAAATATGTTTTTTGTTTTTTTTATTAAACCATGTAAACCTATTCTGGTTTAACCTCTAAATACAATTATGAACCTGAAAATAAGCATAATATTAGCAATTTAAGTCAAAATTAAGATTTTGGAATGTTACAAACTCCAACACAAAACTTTGTTTAAATGCTTTAAGCAATTATTTAATAAATGAAACTTTCAACATAATCCCCAGTAAAAGAGAGTCAGATAGTGTTGTGTGTGTGTGTGTGTGGGGGGGGGCATTAGTCAGACCCAGTGGGGAGTGAAACCGAAGCAGAGGGACAGACACAGAGCTGGAGCCAAGACAAAGTACAACACTTTTTAATTCATTAACTTTATCGGTCAAATAAAACACCAATACAGATAATCTGCAAACTGCCAAAAAAACAGCCCAATAATAGGCCAGAGCTGATAATCGGTCTATCCCTAGTCTGCACTGCAATTTCTTGTTACTTATTAGCCAAAGTATAGGCTACACCATATGGCTATATCTGCAATGAGCTAATATCGGCCAATATATCTACCCAGATGATTTGTCTGTCAGATTTCAAGCAGAAACAATGTTGTTTATTTTCTTGTATGCTGAATAAAAGTGATTAAGCACTAAGCGTGTCACTATTGTGATTTGCAGTGAACCAGAGTACCTAGTAGGGCTTTCTGTCAGAAATATAAATCTACTGGACCATTCATTGTGATCAAGAACCTTGAGTCAGCACAGATCACTGTTTTGACATCCAAAAAGTTAAACTTTATGGAGATCCTGTTTTGTTAGCAAATAACATGATTTATGCCCTCTACTGATTCCTGCAAAAACCGCAGAAAATACTTTATCCCAGCCCGTACTTGCTCACCCAAAGAAGCCTTTTTTTCCTTTGACTTGTCATGTACAGTAAATTAATCTAGCATCAACCTTCAAGACAATCTTTTTAGTTTAATGAGTAATCCCTTCAGCCAGGGGTTAACAAAAGACAAAAATTCCTTCCAGTAAATCCCTGAAGACCTACTTTGTACTTTAATGATGTGCTTTCATCTCCTCAGACCATACAAAGCACCGGAAAAACATCCCCCATGCTGTTGAATGAGAGAGTGTGTGTGTGGGTTTGTTTGTTTCAGAGAGAGAGAGAGAGAGAGAGAGAGAGAGAGAGAGAGAGAGAGAGAGAGAGAGAGAGATTGTTTCCCAGCATGCACGGACATGGCTCTTCTCTAGGTGAAGCCTATGAGTTATGAACGAGACAAAACACCCAAACCAGATTCCAAAAAAACAAATGAGGGAAGTAAACATGGGAGAATGTAGCCCCCACCACCACGACTAAAAAACACGCCACTTTCCCAGAGAAGGAAACAGGCTTTGAACTTTTTTTTCCTCCTAACAGTTTTATGAATGAGTTCCAGCTGAAAGAATGTCCTTTATGTTAACTCAATGAAAACAGGGCTTGCATTTTTCCCTTCCATCATTTATTGATCGGGTGAATGACCGGGTCTGGAAATAAATATGCCTCACAGATAAATCTCATGCCAGCACAGCAGAAGGCCTGTGAGCAAGGCACACATTCGAACAATAGATCCCAGATAAGATCACTGTAACTTGATACAGGGCGTTATCAGAAGAGTCAAATAAAAATCATCATAATTTGGTCTTGGAGTTGGAGTTGTTTTTGCTGATACTGGTACAAAATCAAGCAAACAGACAAGATTCCAAGTATAGCAGCATCAGGCTTTGCTATTTTTACTGCTGCATGTTATGTTATTAGTGACACACTGTCCAGCTATTGGCCTTCCTCTTTTTAATGAAGCCTGGTTTTACTACCACCAGACTTCTCCAATAAACTGCCTAATAAATAGCACAACAATGCAGTCTCTGCAGTGAGAGCAGTACTGCTCTGGTTGTTTGAGATCAATGCTGTGTTAAGGCAGCAGCAAATGATAGTCCATTTGCCCTGGCTGACACACTGCCTCAGGAGCCTGGTTGACTGCTTATACATCTTTACAGGGTCAGTCACTTCTTCTATATTTAGTCTACTTAAACTGACTTAACAAAACATCTCGACCTCTTGGATAGGAAGATGCCAACTGAACACAAACACATCAGTCATGCCTAAAAGTGTCTCATCTGCCCAGTTAGTCAGGTTCTAGAGACATGGCCCCGGGGCACAAACTGCAACCGTGGGCCTTTGGGGCAAGTGTGGTGAAATTATCTGGACTCCTATGTCCAAGGATAGCGGAGTCTTCATTCATTCTCCTGAGAGTTCTGAATTTTGTCCCTCCTGTTTCGTTTGTTTTCGTACTCTTTCCTGTTGTCCAAATAAAGAACACAATTACAGAATACAAACTTATACAAACAACAACAAAATAATATTAAAGAGGCTAATGTGTTTTTCCTACATACGCAACTAACGGACACCAGTTAGTCAAGAGTCTAGTGGAGCTGAGGTCTGTGTGCGTAGATGTGTCTGTTGGGCTCTGACATTATACAGCTGCACACAAGAACAATGTGGCACTAGTACTTGCAGTAGTGTTAACAGTGGTTTTAGTAGAAGCAGTGGTAGACTAAGCAGTACCAGTAGTAATTGTTGTAGTAGTAGTAGTAGTAGTAAGTAGTGGTAATAATTAAAGTAGTTAGTAGCAGGCAGCAGCAGATTGTTTAGTAGTTGGGTCAGTAGTGAGAGAAACATTAGTAGCAGCAGCTTTCTCACTAGCACAAGTGACAAAAAAGGACTACTAGCTAAGGCATTTAGTTGTTGGTTATTTAAAATTAATATCAAAATATGTTGTCTGTCCTTCACAGCCCCAACCCTCTGAAAAACAACAGTAGTCTCAACAGAGTGGAGACAGAAAGATGGCCCTGGAATGTCTCCGTTACACTTCTAACCCTCCTTACCACATATTGAGAGAGAGAGAGAGAGAGAGTGAGAGAGAGAGAGAGATACACAAAATGTCTTAATGACAATATTTCATCAATCTTATCATCATAACATTCAGATAAAATCCCAAACAATACCTAGTCTCACAATATAAATATCATACAAACAGACAGAGATAATGCACACATGAATGAACAAACTTAATAGAAATTGTGAAGTTATTTGTCAAAGCAACACAGCTGCTGGTTGTTGTTAAGTTGATGGCGTGGCAGGAGGGAAGACGGGTGGCCTTCTCGCATGGCAAGACACAACTGTAGATAGGGCTTATGAGTCACTGGGCCACAATTCATATGATGAATGGCTTAATTATCTGTGATAATGGGTGTTATTGGATAAAACCTTTTTTTCAATGCTCTAATGTCCATTCATATAAACACAGACAATTGGGAAAGGAGAGGCCTTTTATTGTGGACTCTCTATAGTGTTTTGTTGCTAACTAGAGAAATGATAAACAGCACAGAGTTCTGCTCCTCCACCTGACACCCCCTCCCCCCATCTATCCAACATGTCTTCCTCTAACGTATTCCACCTCCTGGTTTCTTTTCCAGCACGCCCACACTCAGCCTCTCAAACCACCCACAAAGCAGGCCAGGCGTATGTGTGTATGTCAGGCATACAGGATTTGCATCTCTGTGATTTGTCTGTTTGCATGTGTGCGTGCCTGCATCTCTGCCTGTGCTTGGAGTGTGTGATGGTGACAGCGAGTGTGTGTCTCTGTGTGTATGTGCATGCATGCGATCCAGGCCAGTCCTGCGACAGTTCCATGTCACAAGACTGAAAACATCAACATGCTGAGTCTGCAGCAAGGCGCCAGTCACCAGGGAAACAATTCAGCCAGACACAGACACACACGCACACGCACACACACACACACACACACACACACACACACACAAAACACATTGTCTGAAATGCAGCAGCAAAACAAGTCATCTAAAACGCTGCAGTCGTAAACACAAAATCAAAGGGAGAGTTCACACTCATGGTGCCTGGAGTAGTTTAATTAAACTCAGGAGCATTTACTCTTTTAATTCAGTTAGGCAGATGAAAACATTTGAATTGAACTTGCATCGAACCAAATAAGTGCCACACGACACCTGTGTATGTGAGCTTTTCCTACAGGTAACCACCCTAAAATACAAGTTTTTTTAAGTAAACAGTCGTTGACATTTGACAGCCAGTAGTTGCTCAACTTCAGAAAACCTCGCTCAACGACGACATGGGCTGGGGCAAAAAATGCAGCCTCCCCTGATACCTCTGTTTATCTCTTTCTTCATCTTTCTGTAACTTGGATAAAAACCTGAGATATATTACAGCAAAGATCTGCAGTCAAGTCAATCATGCAAAACAACATCCCCCTGCTTTTCTTCTTCCCCACGGCCAAAACAACAGCTAAGGCAGTTAAAGTGACAGGTAGCAGGCCATAGCTGTAGGCACAGAGCCGTTCATTACACTCCCAAATTCACATCTACACAACTCAGGCCAAAGGCTAGACTGCCTGATCTATTTGCAATTTCGATCCCTGACGAGCGATCATGTGTGGCAGTCAGCTTACCTTTCTGGCAGTGATTGGAGTTCCAGCAGCGGTAGTTGTAGTTGTCGTTGAACATGGTCTTTCTGCACTGAGGGTTGTTCTCCATGATGCCTGGACAAACGTCGCTGCACTCCTTGGACTGCTTGTTGCCAGCGATGTAATTGTTGAACTCTGCGTCCAGGATGAGCGACCAGTCTACGGAGTCCAGGTAGCAGAGCTCGGGGTTCTTCTCAATGCGGATGGCGCCGCGGGTGATGTTCCTCAGGTTGTACAGGCCAATGTCCTTAAGGCTGGTCATCTCGAAGATCACAAGGGCGTAGTTGTAGAAGAGGTTGCGCCCGCGTATGACTGTGAGGTTGGGAAAGAGCGTGCTCAGACTGTCCAGGCCGGACACTCGGAACAGCAGCAGGTAGTCTGTGATCACCGTCAGCTTGGGGAAGCTGAGGGAGCGGAACACTTCCTGGTTGATGTTGTTGTTGTTTTTGTCACCGATTAGGAGGATCTGCAAGTAGCCCTCCACCACTGTGCAGTTCTCTAGACGCCTGAATTCAGCAATGTCGTTCCCAATGTCGATGCTGGGACCACAGACTGTGGGAGGGAAACAAAAAGGACAGGGTGAGGGGCTGTAATCCATTTCATTCAACAGTAACGTTAATACCCAACACCTCATTTGCTCTGTTCTAATATATTTCTTTGCTGTATCATTTCATTTGATGCTCTTGACATGGATAATAATACCATCATCAATATATTAGGGCATTGGCTTAAATAAAACTTCTTTTTAAGCTAAGCAGCAAAATATATATATATATATATATATATATTGTTTTGTATATTGTATATATATATATATATATATATATATATATATATATATATATATTGTTTTTAAAAAAATATATATATATAATATATATATTTTTTTTTTAATTATTATTATTTTTTTTTTTCGGGAGGGGGTGGGGCATTTCTGCCTTTATTAGATAAGAAAGCTGAGCTATGAAAGGGGGAGAGAGAGGGTGGAAGACATGCAGGAAAACCATCACAGGTCAGATCCGAACCCTGGACCTTCTGCATCGAGGATTATACCTCTGCATATGTGTGCCTGCTCTACCCACTGAGCTAACTGGCCATGGATTGATTTAATCATTCATTTACACACATTAACAAAATAATATTCTCCATTTCTGAAATAGTGACATTTATAAAGAGATGTGTTTCAATAATGACCGTACACTTGAGCTGTGCTCTTGTTGACTAAACATGTTTCCCTTGTAGTTCTCATTTCCAATGTCATCTTAACATGGCGTGACAAAGGAAATACTTGAGTCAGGTTCTATTCAAACTCAGGTTAATAGTGCATACAGTTTACATTGCTCTGCCGTCAGGCTATTATTGTTTTTGTGTCCACCTCATAACACAACAACATGTGCATGCATAGATACTATTCTACTATGAAAGACATCCATAAAAAAAAAAAAAATTACACAGTCTTGGTTAATGAAATACAGTAGATGTGACAAAACGTGTTAAACAAACAGGACAAAATGAATTTTAAGTACTCTGACAGCCAATGTAGTAGGCGCATGTGAGGACATACCAATGTCACCATGCTAAAATGCTCACAATGAAAATGCTAACATGCTGGTGTTTAGCAGGTACAATGTGTACCATGTTCACTATGTTATTTCAGCTCATTAGCATGCTAACATGTGCTGAGGCTGATGGGAATGTCATTAGGTTTGCAGGTTTTTAGTGAGAAACCAAAGTATTGGCTCAATGAAAAGTCACCAGTTATAACAATTCATCCATGAATCTCTGTACTAAATAAGTTGTGAAGACATTTCACTCAAAATCACAGATGTCGACCTCACGGTGGCCCCGAAAGCAAAAGTCAGGGAGTTAACAAAGTCAATCGTATTTATCCTCTGGGGACCATGAATGTATGAAATCAGCAATCTGACAATTGCCATTGTTGTGGAAATATAGAACCATGCTCCTAGCAAAGATTAAAAAGAGCAGTTGTAAGTGCAGTGTAGCGCCCCCTACCTAAATCTTATGTTCAGTGTAAAATAGTTTTGTTTACATTTGTTTTTAACCATGAGTAGTACTTTGATAATTACTGTCAGTAGACTCTGATTCTATTTAGCCAAACAAAAATACTTTGAACCAGTACAAAGTACAAAAGTAAGTACAAAGCAAAAGTATAAAAAGGCACTGCTCTGAATCCAAACCTGCATCAAACAAAGTTTGGTAAGGCACGATGGTGATGATCGGTGATGGTAGATGGAGTATTTGCATTTCCAACTTTTACTCCCACCTGTGTGCTATGCTCTAAACAATACTTGGCCTGAAGCCCTACAGCAGCACCCACAGAAACATGGAGGCCATTATCACACATCACTGTGAGGAGGATTTAGACTTGAAACGATGCAGGGCAGTGAGTCACGGAAAACTCACACCAACCAGCTACCAGGTTGTCACACTACTACTTTAATGCTGGTCTATAAAGTTTTACTGTATGAATGTGACGCAGAGAGGTCTGGGAAAGACGATGCACAACCAGCAAACAAATTGTTTTCTTTATTACATTTTATAATTAAATATTAGGGCTGGTGTTGCAGGTTTAACTGGTGTAAATACATGTAATTGTTGTTTTTTTTAATCTAAGGATTGCCCTAAAGGCCAAAACTAAAGCAATGTGCTGCCAGCTATACATATTCCCATACTATAATCAATGTATAATCTAAGAAAATAAGTTACAGTATAATATGTAATAAACTGTCATAATACATGCACGTTTTGTTTTTAAGTAGGCGATCAAGTATGCTGTATGCATCATTATCAAAGTTTAAAGAGTAGAAAGACAAGTTCAAGAGAAGTGTACAAACTGTTGATAATAAATGTCTCAATGCAGAATATTATAAGACAGTATTGCTGATACCAAAATCTGTAGCTCCCCAAAATGTAGCGTTTCTTCAGGATAACCACACTGCTACTGAGGTGGAACAATGTTTAATTTCCAAAAGAACACACTGAATCGTTCTGGTTGGCAACAGAAATTATTCTATTCTAATATTTATTATCACAACCAGCTACACACACACACACACACGTTCTGATTTTAAGAGTTAACAATCAGTAATAATTTACTATTAGATCAGAATATTTAAAATATAAAGGATGTAAAATGTTTTGCTGTAGTCAACAACAAAAAAACTCAAAAACATATGCTCATATCTAAAAACATTGTCTATGACTGCAAATGAATGAAGAACCAAATAGCTGACGCGGGTTTCATTCGAGTTAATGTTAAAGGGCTCATATTCTGCTCATTTTCGGGTTCATAATTGTATTTAGAGATTATATCAGAATAGGTTTACATGGTTTCATTTTCAAAACACTGTATTTTTGTTGTACTGCACATTGCTGCCGCTCCTCTTTTCACCCTGTGTGTTGAGCTTTCTCTTTCAGCTACAGAGTGAGACCTCTCTCTTCTGTTCAATCTTTGTTGGGAGTCGCACATGCTCAGTAGCTAGGTAAGGACTACTAGCCAGTCAGAAGCAGAGTATGAGGGCGTGCCCTGACAGTACCTAGGTAAGGACTACTAGCCAGTCAGAAGCAGAGTATGAGGGTGTGCCCTGACAGTACCTAGGTAAGGACTACTAGCCAGTCAGAAGCAGAGTATGAGGGCGTGCCCTGACAGTAGCTAGGTAAGGACTACTAGCCAGTCAGAAGCAGAGTATGAGGGCGTGCTACGCTAGCAGCTAGGCGAGCATTATAACGTGTGTTTCAAAGTGACCACGTTGGTCTCTGAAGTAAAGGTTGGACTACAATAGAGCTGTTTGGAGCAGTTGGTGAACATGGTTTTCTGTTGGAGATGGTAAGTCCCTTTGGGGGGGACTTTGGGCTTTTTCACTTTGTAAACCTATAACATGCACAAAAAATATATATAACACAATAAAGGACAGGGGAAAAGCTAAAAAGCATAATATGAACACTTTAACTTCAATTGGGGGACTGTGTATTTAGTAGAGGTGTTGAAATTAATCAAATAATTGATGCATCGAATCGTGGACATGGACAATGCTGCATCGATAATCGGCAGGCTCATAATCGATTATTTCTGTTTACAATTTAATATAGGCCTAACAACATTTCTGTTTACATATTCTGTTATGTTTTGCACATTCAGGAAGTGCCATGTGCTCAGTGCTGTAGTTTTATGTATCCAATTTATTTAGTATTAGAGCACTGCAGAAGGTTTGGTTTTTGAAGCTTGAAAAGCTATGAATTAAATATCCTACATGGCTTTAATAGAAACATGTATTTGACGCATCATGATGCATCGAGATATCGAATCAAATTGAATCGCTGACGTGAATGCTGTTTGATGTTTAGATATGCTGGTGCTTTGCTGCTTCTTGTGGCTCTGCATGGCAAACAGGGATAGCTTCTCTGATGCTCTAGCTGTCTGTGTTGTGTCTTGTTGACTTATGTTTGTATAATTTAACATGTACTAATGTTTTCTTTCTTCCGGTTGCTCTGGTCTAACATCATCTGGCCAAAAGGACTACAGTTGAAAATTAGCCGGCTGGCTAACACTGGCACATTTACAGAAATGTTGATTAATGTGTGTTGTCCTTTATAAATAAAGAATAAGAAAAAAAAAAGAAAAAAAAATAATCGTAATCGAATCGAAAGATCAGTGAAGACTCACACCTCTAGTATTTAGGGATTATCAGCTTTTACTAGGGCTGAGTAACGTCAATAGCTGTTTCCATCAATGTATTTTTATGCACATTTTGAAGTATCCCATTAAAATTTTTTGATGGAAACGGCAAAATAAAAAAAAAAACTTCCTCAAATTTGTCAAAAAGTTTTAGCTCTCGCTTGAGGTGGTTTTTGCCTTTTTCGAAAAAGAGTTCATGCACAAAATGGGAGATGGAAAAAGCTTTGCTGAATAAGTTGTGATGTAGCGAACATGTAACTCACATGACTGATGCGGTTTCCACCGTGGTTTTTGCATAGCCCTTGCTGTGTATAATGGCATTTCTTCGTCTTCGGACAGCATGCAACATGACCAATACTAATTGAAATGCCAGGACAATCAAAACATGCCCAATGGCAACACATTCCTGAACAGACCTCCCTCTCTCCATTTAGCCAAAGAACTTAGCTTCTAAACTCTTTGATTTAGCAAGCCGGTTTGAAATCTACAACCATGCCTAACGTCAACTTCTAATTCACATTCTCTTTTTTGCCACATTTTAAAAGTTCATTTGACAATTAGATAGAAACATGGCTAATTTCCCGATTCAATTTTATTTTCGATTCAATATCAATTAGGTTAGGAACATTTCCGTCACAATACCAATTTAGCTTGGAAATGAAAGGGATCCCTCTAACCTGCTGCATTCTTAAAAGTATTCATGTTTACATTTAAGCAGTTATATTAATGTACTTTTAATTTCACATCAACACACAAAGTTTAGCTCTACAGACTCTACAGACAATGAGTTTTGAGTGCCATTTCATTCAGATATCTTGAGGTGACGGGGGACCCCTTTTAAAAATGGCCGTGCCAGGTTTTCATTCGCCAAAATGTAGCCTAAGTTTTATTTAACCCCCTTCCTTACAAGCTAGCATGACATTGGTACCAATGGATTCATTAGGTCTTCTAGTTTCATGATACAGACAAGGATCTTGGATTTTATGAATCGACTTTGGATCATTCAAATGAAAATTGATTTAAATCGGAATATCGATGATTTTAAACCAAGTCTAGTTTATACATTGTTAATCAACTGGATGTGAACACCTTCAAATTAAAACTCCTTACAGTCCATGCTACATTTTAGACCCATTGTGCTTAAGAAATTGAAATCCAGCAGTGGTATCACATGGTAAAAAGAAGAGGCTTCCCTAAATTATCCGATAACAAAGCCAACTCACAAATCTTCCACTTTGCTCAAACTAGTACACTCCCTGATCCTTTTCAAGAACATCAATAAATACCTATAGAAAGAAGCAACAGACACAAACAGACAAAAAGGGCAGATCTACACACATCCCTTCATTGCCCATTTGTGCAAATAAAGTTAGTAAACTGGCTTTTTTTTTTTAAGTTTAAGATTATCCTGTAATTCTTTTTCCAAGAAGCAGAGATGGGAAATAACGAAGTACAAATACTTTGTTACTGTACTAATATGTTTATTCTTTCTACTCCTTACATTTTAGAAAATTGGCTCGTTACTTTAGTTTTGTACAAAAGGTCGTCTATCAGGAGGGATTGTGAGTGCACGTCGGAAAATAGCGCGGACACGCACCTCATACCTCGAGCGGGCGCGCGCGCCACACAGAGAAAAAAGTGAGAGAAAAGAGGATGAATCAGTTGAGATGGTGTGTGTGCGTCCTTGAGAACTGTAAGTCGTATAACTTATGTTGTCAGTTCATTTAAGTCTGTTGTTGTATTGGTCTATATTTCTTGCAAACTTAAAGTAAGTTAGCTAGTGATTTGGTTGTTTGTGGTCACCTGTTAGCTAGGTTACACGTTGCTTGATCTTATTAAAGCATCAAAAGAGAGAAGTAGTCTCCGTCCGTGTTTTAACAGACACACCTGGGGCAAAGTTGGAAACCAGAATCAGCTTTAAATACAGTCCTAATCTAGTCCTCACTAACAAGTTTCAAATAATTTCACTGGAGTTACCGTTATTATTTTTACCGAATTCAATCTAATTGGATGGGAATATACTGTACGTTGCACTTGATGCGAATGGGAAGTGAGTACTTTTGCCATCTCTGCCAAGAAGCATGTTTTACCACAGTAAACTCTACAGACAACAAATATACCCAATGTTCATACTCTCCTAAGGTTGACCTCTTTCAACCCCACTTGTGACGTAAATTTCAAAGCACATTGGAGCTGTGGCTTGTAGTGTACCAGTGCCCAGCTAAACTATGATAAAGTTGCCACAAATCAATCACCTTTCTTTGCATTTGGGGATAATTTGCTTCTTACATAAAATAGAGGGTTAAGGACTGTAGGCTTTTTGGTCAAAACTGCTGAGACGTTAAGTCTTCCCTAGAGAGGACGTGAGGGCCTCTGCTGAGCCATTAGAAAATGCCTTTAGTGTGATTTAAGGCAGGCAGTGTGCTGGTATGGCGGTTATGTCTTTCTCTATAATCTACTTGTCAGTGCACACTGTCAGCAGCCTTTAGTGAGCTGCATACCTGTTAATACAATCCCAACACCCAGGCCTGTAAAAAGACACACTGCCAAGTGACGTTACATCACCACGGCCTCAACGCTTCACCCTCTGTGGCCTCACTGCAACGCCAGCATGGCCATCTTTCATTGTGAACTCCTCCTGACCCCACTCGTGAAGATACTAAACAAAAGTTTCTGATCTAAATTTACATCTTGTTTTTCAGTTAAATGAAAATACAGATAGCAGGTGTAGAGGCTTAATAACTCCCCCTCCCTCTCCTCTCACACGGACACATTTTAAACAGCTGAGCACACAAGCCTATCTCTGCAGCTTTGATGAGCCTCCAGATCACATATTTACTTTTGATAACCTTTTCCCATCTGGCTGCAGCACCCAGACTTTCCGCAGACAATCAGAGGAAATCCACTAGAATTCCCATGAGACAAGAAATAGAAAGCAATACGCCCTCTAAGCTGGTGCTTCATACACTGCCACTAGACTGCAAGCAGCAAGTCTGTTTACTCCCCATCCTGTATAGTGACAGATTGCCCGAGGGGGGGGAACATATTCATAAATACTTTTCCACATGAAAGGCAAGGTGAGAAGAAATGTGCTGGGAAGCAAAAAAGATCGTACTTGACAGATAATACTTGTTTGGTTCATCTGAAAGGCTGTGTCTGCAGCAACAGAACTCAGCCTGGTTAACCAAAACCTACCAGCTGCTCATTAGTCCCACCTGATACAGCAAACCAGCAGGAATGCTTAAGAGTTTAACCACACAAGGAACCTTTAGACAGCTCCACACCGGAGCGAGAATAAATGCAAGATTTTCGATGGGAGAACCTCTCTGCTTCTCCCAGGTTTGTCCTGTAACCGCTGGGGCTAACAGTAAACCCCATGACACTCAGTTCACAAGCTCCTCACTCTTTCCAATCAACAGAACATAGTCTGTTTTGCTTGCGAATGTACTTTGGCTTGTTCTATTTTAAAACCCAGACCCTGGTTCAGTCCCCCAACCCACCCCTCCCCAACATGTCATGATGAATGGGATGAATCAGGAAGCCTAGTTTACAGTATAACTGGAAACATGGACAAATTTCAGATGGCAACACATAAAAAGACATTGTGAATGTCTGAAGAAGTTTTAAATTAATTCAATTGGACGGTTTACATGCCATATAGTATTTTGTAACTAGAAAGTCATTTTTTTCACACACTAAACCATCTGTGCAGTACCAATTGGGGATTTTTAAAGTTCAGTCAAAATTTTAAAGAAGTACGGTTTACTTCAATGGATTATCATTGGACTAGTCTTGCATTGCCAGACCTATCTCCACGGCGATCACTGGACTAAAATCTATAACATCAGGCTTGTGGTTACCATCATTTGCCTGATGCGAGGATGTTGCAGTAGTCTGGTATTCATGAGAATTTGTCTAAGGTCAAGGTATCCTCAGGTTT
This sequence comes from Perca fluviatilis, assembly GCF_010015445.1. NCBI lineage: Eukaryota > Metazoa > Chordata > Actinopteri > Perciformes > Percidae > Perca > Perca fluviatilis. The sequence goes on from NC_053114.1 coordinate 230,475, forward strand.
GTTTAGTAAAGGGGAATACATGATTGGGAGTATTGTTAAAATGGACACGCTTTTGGGGAAAAAAAACACCTACACACAAAATAGTGGCCAAAATTGACAGTCATGGTTGTGTTGTGTTCACTCAGGTTAGGTTTACTTTGTCTTATCAGAAACCTTTGAAAGTTAATAAAATGTGACTGAAAAAGGCAAAGCTTTTTTATTGTCCAAAATTAAACCTAAAACGTTATTGCTCTCTTTATATGGGATTTGTATGCTGAACCTTTGGTACCGAATGGACTGGGCCCGGCTGTACAACCACAACCAACCAACTGCTGTTGCTTGTTTATTATGTGTTGAAACGTCTATTAGATATACAGAGCTGAATTTGTCAAGGTTCTTGCCACAAGCAGTAACAACGGACTTATGTTTGCACCCAGTTTGCAGTACTTTGTCTCACTTCAGTATAAAAATAATACATCACAGTTTTGGATGTAGAGGAAGACGAGCACAATTAAACTTAGTTACATACGTTTTTATTTCTCACATCCTATTTCTATTTGCTGTTTTCTGTCGAGATACCGTCCACATTTGGTTGATTACTAACTCACCACATTGTGACTCAGAGTTGACAATGTAGTGTGGGTATATATATATATATATATATATATATATATATATAATATATATATATAATATATATATATATATTCATACACACACACACACACACACACACACACACACACACACACACCGGTATATATATTACCATCACTCAGCCAATGGAGAGTCAGTCGATATATCTATATCTATCGACTGACTCTCCATTGGCTGAGTGATGGTAATGCATTTACAAACACACTTAAAACTGACTCATTGTCTATGGTGTGTTTAAAACCAAGTTACAATATTACAACTAGACTTTCTACAATCTACAACTGTAGTCACAAAAACCAGGTTCACTACATATATTTGCATTACTAACACAACATTAAATATTAAATGTTTTTCCCACTAAGATAAAATAAAAAGACCTACATACAGGATTATTGCAAATCTTTTATTAACCTATAGCCACATAACTGAATTGTGATATGCCATATTTCTTCTTCTCTATTAACAATACAGAAATGTAATATGTAAACTGTCACACAAAAAACATTGTTGTCTCTATTTACAATGTGTTGTGCTATATATACGGTATGTAGCCTATAGCATGGTGTGCTCACTGTAATGAAAGCTAACCTTATTTTCCATATTTGAAGAGCGTTGGAGCATGGAAGAAAACTAATGTCTCCCCCGTGTAGTAATGTGTAGTAGCATTACTTACTCTCTGCGGTGGCGGGCCGGAGGCAGGACGACAGACCCAGCATCAGACCCCAAAACAAGGTCAAGCGGCTCCATTCCGTTCGAGTCCTCATTCCTGGATGTGTAAATCCTCACAAATCCTGTAAATAAATATGTGGAGGGGAGGAAACTTGGGCAAACCTTGCTCAGAATTATTAAAACGCTTTTAAATCTCCAATCAGCACCTTTTAGCAGTTAGCCAGCTAATGGAGCTAATAGCTACTCCAAACAGGCTAGCAGGGTAGCTTTCTCACGTTTCCTAATGGAAGTCCAATCGTACTCCAAATCACCAATTTATTCCTCTGGCTAGAAATGTACTCATAGTTCGTTTTTATTCCTGCAAAAAATAACCTTGCATTGATGTGTATAATGAAACAAATGCGGTTAAACTAGCGGCGGGGATTCCTCTGTAATCCGCATCTTCACACTCCATACCTGGAGGAAAAACATTCAATGTCCCGCTGCTGGAGGATTCTCGGGAGGCAGAAATCGGGCCAACCCCCCGTTCAAATTAGGATGGAAAGAGCCTGTCTAGGACATACAGTAACATGACAAATCAATGCGCAGCTTCCTTGAGTGAACGACACGACGTTAGTTTCGATATATCCAGGAGAACATCTAGTTTCAGACCGCAGCCTCCTTCTTCTTCTCCTCCTCCTCCTCCTCCTCCTCAGACGCTCATCATGCACACAAACACACCGCGTTGTTTTGGTAGGAGGAATTCACCTTCATATCGGCGGGAAATGGAGTATTTGACCTTATTGCTCCGGGTCAAGTCAAGTCCTTTGGTTACCTAGTGCCCTCCGTCGATAGACAGCTGAACGGGTACCGGAGTTAAACAGATTAACGTGCAGGTACACACACAGTCTCCTTCGACCAGTCTGCAGTCTGTCGTGTTCGCTGTAAACACACGGCGCTCTGCGCACAGATCGTCTCTGTTTCACAAGATGATTCACTCGAGCTTCTGCCCTTCTGCCCCGCCTTCCAGTCTGTGAAAGTGGGCGTCGCTCTTACTGCAGTTTAGCGGAGAGCAGTTACCATAGTGACTGGTCTGGTACTCACAAGAAGGTCACTTTTATCTCGGTGTGTTTTAGTGTCGTTAACAGAGTAAACTCTACTCTATATTAACAAGAGGACACCGCATGCCATAACTTTATCATTTGCACCAAAAGTCAATTTCACAACGACAACTTTCCTTGTACATTCAAACCAGACACGAGGCAGGGGTTATAAACTGGACCGCCATTAAGCTACCAGTAGCCTATAAACAAACATAGGCCTACTTTCCAATTGACTAATGCCTTCATTTGTGCAGGGCCCACTTCTTCGTAAGGTCCACATCACGATAACAGGTCGAAAATGTAGACAGAGTGAGACCTCAGAACCTTCCTTCTCCTCTGTGGTCACCGCCGTAGCGACTCCGTTTACGACGCGGTGTGAAGGATATCCGGGGCCGAAGATCCAGGATCAGGGTTGTTTTCATGGGTTGTTGTTTTGCTGCTCAGTGAGGACACAGCAGCGGAGGGCTGCCCATACAAAGATCGTGTCTGTCTGCACCACCTGTACTTACATGTTGGAATCTACGCAGTCACAGCTGTGTCTTTATGTGCATATAATGTTGTAAGCCTGTCATACATGTCTACAAATATCACTTGCGTCTTCATATCCTATTGCTTTTCGGGGGCTAGAGTTCCTGTGTTATGTCTGCTTAATTGTAATCTAATCATTATGATATGATATAATAAGGCAATTTAACTTTGTTTAATGTAGCCTATAGGTCTAGCCTATACTTCATCTAACTAATAAAATCACATATCATCGCATTGTTCATAAGCCCCTTGCCTTGTAATCAGGCTTCAAAATTAACTTTTTCGTCTACCAGCCAAATGGCTAATGAATGTTCAAATATTACCAGCCATTCAATAGATTACCATTGGGTTTTTTGGCTGGTGAGTGAAGCAAATCTACCAGCCACTTGCATATTTCACCAGCATTTGGCTGGTAAACGGTGCTAATTTAGAACCCTGCTTGTAATATCAGGTTGTATCACAGAAAATCATCACGTAGTCATGTCTTTTGCATTTTGGTAGCAAATCATGCAAAACATTTGGCTCTGGGTTTCCTCTGAAATGCTGCCATCTCGAGGTCAGCGGACCCAACTGCGATTTTACAGTAAAATCAAATAGAAGAGGGAGGGGTAAAACTCAAAATTTAAATTTTATGAAAACAATGAAAATATTAATGTTTTCCTTTTGAAGACATGGTTTAAAATATTAATGATGTTGTTGTGGGAGGTTGCAGTAGATAGACTCCGACAAATGCTTTGTCTGAACTATGGAGCTCAACAGGGATTTCAACTACTAACCTAAAAACCACAAAAAAGAGACAAACAAGTCATACTGTAGTCTTGTAAGCTGAATATATAGGGAAAGAGTGTCATCCCTCATATGTGGGGATTTCAAAATAACTTATCTCACCACACTGACTTTCACGTTTGTTTGATACACAGTCAGGTCCAGTTGAAATGATCTTTTGAGGTCCGAGGCCCAGTCTGAGGATGTGGAGGTCCAGCAGCTTGTGATGCTGTGAGAGAAGCAGACAGTAAACAATAGAAGAGCCCTGACAGTTTTGATTATTCCTCTAATTACAGGCCGCTTTTATCACTTCACAGAGCAGAGCACAGAGGCATTATTTGAGCCACACATTACCTCAGTTCTGGCAGACAGCACTCGGCATCCGTCACAATCCAACAATTAGCACTGTGAGAAAAGAAAATGCACATTAAAAATGAAGTAAATATCAGTGGCCACCCAAGAGTCCAAATACAGTGAGTCACCCTCTAACAAGTGCTCACTGTACCAACATGACCTCCCTGTGCCAGAGAATGTTGTGCCTGTCCACTTGCATTTGTTAAGTCCCTATTAAAGTCCCCATGAAGGCAGCCGACGGGCCCACCTACCTCGACTGTCCCACTAAAATCCATTCTCACACTGCACTCATGTGGAAATAAGCCTGTTTACCACCAACGGGTCACACATGCTAATGAGCGTCTGTTTGTTTTCCACTGTGCTCATGCAGGATGAAGGGAATTTAGAGGGGAAATAATAGACGATATACAGACAACAGCCCGGGTGGCTATGCTGCACTAATGATGAAAAAACGTAGAACAGAGAATTAATGGATATGAAATCAGAACAGGAAATGTGGTCTGACATTTTGATGTTGCTGGGTCACAGAAATACAGAATGTTGGCTGGCCTGGTTAGGAAGTGGTGGGGCAGTTGTGTCTCAAGAGTAGACCACAGCTTTGTCTGATGAACCCCCTCCTGACAGGTAAGGTATATTATTGTGTAGAATTAGAAACTTGTCTACACCATAAAGTGTAGATCCTATACAGGCTTTGGTCTATATTGATGACACAGCAATTAATCCTCAAAATGGTAATTTTGTATCTTCTCCCAAGAACAAAAACATTTTCTTAATTTAGTTTTTTGTGTCGGGCTCCACAGGAATGTGACACAAAGCTTGATCCATTCCATGATCTTGATAATGACCCATACAGAATAAAATACAACAGTAAGTCTGATAATTGTTTGTGTTGTGTGTGTGTGTGTGTGTGTGTGTGTGTGTGTGTGTGTGTGTCTTGGTTAGAATCGTTGCCTCACACCAAGGTCCAGCGAATACAGTAAATGCTGACCCTGGTCCTATCTTTGTGCCCAAAGACATACAGGTGAGATGAGGTGGCCTGGAGAATCTAAATTGTCCATAGAAAGATTAGATTAGACTGTTTCCCTGCACATGTTGTTTCCATGCCTAGTTCCCCCATGAACACCACGACCGTGATTAAGTATTGAGGATTAAAACATTCTTATTTCATTCAGTATAGTATGATCAACTACAATCCATTTTCACAGAAAACTGCAAATACAAACTTGGCAATATGCAATTGTTAAATCTGTATCTGTATCTGTTTATTTGCATTATCAGTTAAATCATAATTGATGTATGTTAAAAGAGCCACAGGCTCAGAGGAGCCATATTAGATATCTGCCTTTCACTGATCAGTGACACAGAGCAATATTACACAGCTATGGAAATATTTCACCCTTGCGTGCATGCATGGAATAGACAAAAATACTTCACAGTACAATAATTTAACTGTATATAACATACTGTAAATAAATGTATTGTTCCTTTTGTCTAATACAATTTTCTGTCTTTGACACACATATATTGACTTTTATAGCTCACAAAAACCCACAAAGAAAGGTAGAACTGGTGGTTTGAGATGTCAAGGCAGCGTGAAGACAAAGGTACAAAGGGTCCAGTAATTACATGCAGCACTTGCTGGTGCATTAGTCACAAAGACTGCAAAATGATGTAATGTGGCAGTAAAAGGTCTCAGAACTCCTGATGATGACAAACCAACATTGACACGTAATAGGATATTGACTTTACAAAGCTACACACGGACTTAAAAACACTTACCAAAACAATATTAACTTTACCAAACTGCTATACTACACAATTTACTCTACAAATGTCTCATGTCAATGTGTTTTGAGAATTAGTGGACATACAGATAACTAATGTTCATAAGAAGCAGGGAAACAATAAAGTTCACATACTGAATATGTTTCATAACTATATTTTGAGTGAATTCAAGCCACAACGTATGCTGTAAATTCAGTTATCTTCACATTTATCCAGTCCCATTTTACCCAACACATCATGTTGGAACTGTGATTTTCTCTTTTGAGTATTTCTGACTGATTTGCACATAAGTTGCACATTTCACCTCACCTACATAAAATATATTTAGGACATTTTAAAGAAAGAATCGTAGCTCATTTTTCAATGAGTACATTACATGGGTTATGGCATTAGCGTTATCCTGGTTGTGATCTGATTCGGGATATGTTTACATGGAACATGAAAAAATAGTTATAGACCTATCCCTGTATAAATGATTCAAACAGTATCCAGGTTTCTGATCATCTGGGTAGAGTTGTTGTAGTGTCTTCATTTATCTCCATCTCAGTCACTATTGTAGCCTACCAATAAAGAATGTTGAGAAACCTGGATAAGGTGTTAACATGCCACAGAATCCTGGTTTATATCATATCAACGTTTCTGAAACGAGGATATGATGTTTACATGTGCAACACAAACAACCATACTCCATGAACCTGCTTCTTTTTTCTTTGGTATAGACTGAACAGCACAGCCCATGATGCAAACGCACTCAATGACCTGTCCGGACCAAAAGACCGGAGGTATTTGTTTGAGGTCGACTGCTGAATGTGGAGACGCAACCGGATGTAGCCAATTAACTCATCCGGCAGCTAGCTGAGAGGCCGTTTAGCACTCTAACTAACAGTCAAAACCTTAATAATTTAATTATTACTTTATATTGTCATTTGACAACACCAAAGAACAGTCATGATTAAAGCCATCTTGATATTTAACAACCACGGAAAACCGCGGCTGATCAGATTCTATCAGTATTTTGTAAGTATTTGGGGGCTGTTGTTCAAAACATTAGCTAGCATTGTTCACTCTTGTTTAGCTAGCTAGGGATTAACACCACATAGTTACCTAGACCTCGATATATAAGTGTGTGTGTGTGTGTGTGTGTGTGTGTGTGTGTGTGTGTGTGTGTGTTAGAATGTTTGTCATGAACTAAGACAACATAAACAACTTACACAACGTTAGCCGATGCTATCTTGCAATATTGTAACGTTAACTGTTAGGGGAATCAACCGCATAGCTTATGTAATGTAACTTATGCAGCAATGTAACTTGTTACTTTCAGTTCCTTCCTTTGCCGAATAGGCAGCCTCTCTTGACAACATATTTTAATTTTTAATTTTTTTATTTTGCGCGACTTTTAGTACTATATCAGCCAGCTAAATGTTAAGAATGAAAGCACGCCAACCAAAGGGACTACATTTCCCAGAATTGTTTGCGCTTGATACCCAGTGGAACCAACGTGTTCCCATGGTTCCCTTGCAGGCGGAGGACATGCAGCAGCAGATAATTCGGGAGACTTTTCACTTGGTTTCTAAAAGAGACGACAACGTCTGCAACTTCTTGGAGGGTGGAAGGCGAGTATTGCTGTTTGCTAGGATTATGTACCAAACTCACATGTTGAATAATTAAGCATGTATTTATAATACATGTACAGTACAGGCCAAAATTTTGGACACACCTTCTCATTCAATGAGTTTCCTTTTTATTTTCATGACTGTTTACATTGTAGATTCTCACTGAAGGCATCAAAACTATGAATGAACACATATGGAATTATGTACTTAACAAAAAAGTGTGAAATAACTGAAAACATGTCTTATATTTTAGATTCCTCAAAGTAGCCACCCTTTGCTCTGATTACTGCTTTGCACACTCTTGGCATTCTCTTGATGAGCTTCAAGAGGTAGTCACCTGAAATGGTTTTCCAACAGTCTTGAAGGAGTTCCCAGAGATGCTTAGCACTTGTTGGCCCTTTTGCCTTCACTCTGCGGTCCAGCTCACCCCAAACCATCTCGATTGGGTTCAGGTCCGGTGACTGTGGAGGCCAGGTCATCTGGCGCAGCACTCCATCACTCTCCTTCTTGGTCAAATAGCCCTTACACAGCCTGGAGGTGTGTTTGGGTCATTGTCCTGTTGAAAAATAAATGATGGTCCAACTAAACACAAACCGGATGGGATGGCATGTCGCTGCAGGATGCTGTGGTAGCCATGCTGGTTCAGTATGCCTTCAATTTTGAATAAATCCCCAACAGTGTCACCAGCAAACCACCCCCACACCATCACACCTCCTCCTCCATGCTTCACGGTGGGAACCAGGCATGTAGAATCCATCCGTTCACCTTTTCTGCGTCGCACAAAGACACGGCGGTTGGAACCAAAGATCTCAAATTTGGACTCATCAGACCAAAGCACAGATTTCCACTGGTCTAATGTCCATCTCTTCTGCTTGTTGCCTCTCCTTAGCAGTGGTTTCCTAGCAGCTACTTGACCATGAAGGCCTGATTCGCGCAGTCTCCTCTTAACAGTTGTTCTAGAGATGTGTCTGCTGCTAGAACTCTGTGTGACATTCATCTGCTCTCTAATCTGAGCTGCTGTTAACTTGGGATTTCTGAGGCTGGTGACTCAGATGAACTTATCCTCAGCAGCAGAGGTGACTCTTGGTCTTCCTTTCCTGGGGTGGTCCTCATGTGAGCCAGTTTCGTTGTAGCGCTTGATGGTTTTTGCGACTGCACTTGGGGACACATTCAAAGTTTTCGCAATTTTCCAGACTGACTGACCTTCATTTGTTAAAGTAATGATGGCCACTCGTTTCCCTTTACTTAGCTGATTGGTTCTTGCCATAATATGAATTCTAACAGTTGTCCAATAGGGCTGTCGGCTGTGTATCAACCTGACTTCTGCACAACACAACTGATGGTTCCAACCCCATTAATAAGGGAAAAAAATTCCACTAATTAACCCTGACAAGGCACACCTGTGAAGGTAAAACCATTTCAGGTGACTACCTCATGAAGCTCATTGAGAGAACACCAAGGGTTTGCAGCGCTATCAAAAAACAAAGGGTGGCTACTTTTGAGGAATCTAAAATATAAGACATGTTTTCAGTTATTTCACACTTTTTTGTTAAGTACATAATTCCATATGTGTTCATTCATAGTTTTGATGCCTTCAGTGAGAATCTACAATGTAAATAGTCATGAAAATAAAGAAACACATTGAATGAGAAGGTGTGTCCAAACTTTTGGCCTGTACTGTACATCTAAAAATAGATGCACTACTATGAGAAAAGCTGCTGCAGCTGTACTATTTTTGTTTATGTTGTGATTTGTTTATTGCTAAGAAGACTGAGGTAGTGTGACAGTTAAACTACTTATTTTATACATTTGGAGACTTTTAAGTTTGTGCTGGTAGAGACTACAAGGCATGACATTTTGACAACACTTTGAGACTCACTACTTAAGCCCTGGGCCACATTTGTAGGTTTTCTCTATTTGGTTTGATGTGTCACTACTACCATAGACTGTATAATATGAATGGACAAAGCAGCTGCAAATGCAGAAGTGCCTTAAAGCTGCATTCTATCTGAATTCCAGAAGGGGGCAGCACATGCAGTTGCAAAAGGAGGTCGGTTTCTATAGAAGTCTATAGCCCCTGACACATAGGGCTGGGTATCGTTCAGAATCTTTCGATCCGGTGCCAATTTCGATACCTCAGTTTCGATACCGATTCCTAACGATACTTTTTTCGATACCATATGTTTTAAAATCCATTTCAACATCAACAAAAATACATTAAACACAAAGCTTTTATTTTCCACCTTAATTGTGAATCAAAAAAAATTCTGGTAAAACTGCTCACTCAGAGTAACATTAATAAAAGTGCCTTGCCTTGCAAGCTCAGCCTGTCAGTCAGTCATCAGGGCAGAGAAACCACCGTTGTGGCTGCTTGTAAGAGGAAGTGTAACGTCAACAGCACCGCGACCGCTTTCGGCTCGCCATTAATATCATATCGCAGCAAACGCTGTCTGCGTGAAGTTTTAAAAAACTGTAACCAGACTTGAAACCAACCGTGACTCTCTGTGACTTCAACAAAACTGCAGACAGTTTACTCCGTCCACACCTCTCCGTGTGTGTGTGTGTGTGTGTGTGTGTGTGTGTGTGTGTGTGTGTGTGTGTGTGTGTGTGTGTGTGTGTGTGTGTGTGTGTGTGTGTGTGTGTGTGTGTGTGTGTGTGTGTGTGTGTGTGTGTGTGTGTGTCGGTCGGAGCTCCGCTCCGTGTCAATATGCAGAGAGGACAGATAAACTTGCGCTCATACGCTTTTGGAACCAAAATTTGGCACCGAAAGAATTTTTCAATACTCATAGGATTGGAGTATTTTTTTCGATACCATAAAAGTATCGACGTTTGGTACCCAGCCCTAAACACACCAACCTGACGGCTGACCGTCAGCAGAAAAGCCGTTCGACTGATCAGTCGGCTCCCTGAGGTCCAAAAAGTGCCTTAGAACACACCAAAGAGACGCCGTCTTGATGTAATACAAGAAATGAAAAATGACAAACGTGTCACGTGGGTCTGGCTTCTCCAGCCGATCTTGTATTTTATGAAAGTAGTTCACTGAAACGTGTTTCTGAAAACATTTTAAAGGTCCCATGGCATGAACATTTCATTTTATGAGTTTTTTAACATTAATATGAGTTCCCCCAACCTGCCTATGGTCCCCCAGTGGCTAGAAATGGTGATAGGTGTAAACCGAGCCCTGGGTATCCTGCTCTGCCTTTGAGAAAATGAAAGCTCAGATGGACCAGTCAGGAAGCTTCTCCTTATGAGGTCATAAGGAGCAAGGTTACCTCCCCTTTCTCTGCTTTGCCCACCCAGAGAATTTGGCTCACCCATGAGAGAGAGACATCATGGCTTTCAAATGAGCAAAGTGGCAGTTGGTCAAGGCCACACCCCCACCCTCCACCTTGCCCCCCCTCTCTCCTCCTCAATAGCTACAGACACAGAAATGGCACATCCTAAGGAAAGCTCATTGTGGGACTGGCTCTAGTGGCTGTAATTCTGCACCAAGGCTGGATTTCGGGAAAGACACTTCAGATACAGTATTAGGGACCACTAAGGTCTATATAAAAGAGACTTCAGATACAGTATTAGGGACCACTAAGGTCTATATAAAAGAGACTTCAGATACAGTATGAGGGGACCACTAAGGTCTATATAAAAGAGACTTCAGATACAGTATTAGGGACCACTAAGGTCTATATAAAAGAGACTTCAGATACAGTATGAGGGGACCACTAAGGTCTATATAAAAGAGACTTCAGATACAGTATTAGGGGACCACTAAGGTCTATATAAAAGAGACTTCAGATACAGTATTAGGGGACCACTAAGGTCTATTTAAAAGAGACTTCAGATACAGTATTAGGGGACCACTAAGGTCTATATAAAAGAGACTTCAGATACAGTATTAGGGGACCACTAAGGTCTATTTAAAAGAGACTTCAGATACAGTATTAGGGGACCACTAAGGTCTATATAAAAGCATCCAAAGAGCACCATGTCATAAGACCTTTTAAGAGAAAAATAGGCCGTGCAGTTGCTGAACCTGTCTTTCAGATCGACAAAGGTCAGTTTAAAAGATTTTGGTCAGATTTTGAGAGGCGTTCGCTCATCCTGCTCGTTATTTCTGGGTTAGCACTCCACCAATCAGATTGGTTGAGTGAGTCCGACTGCCCGCCCTCCGACCCAGCAAGTCAGGCCTACCAAAATGAAGGCCGACAGCTCCTCCGACTGAACACACCGAACAGACTCCAGTCACCGATCTCGCCAGACTGTCCGACGGCCGATTATCCGGTTGGTGTGTCAGGGGCTTATGAGAAAGTGACCCACTTCTCTCTTGATTTATTACCTCAGTAAACATTTTCATAATGAGTGTATGGTCTCAATCGCTAGTTTTAAGTCTTCTGCAACATAGAATGATGTTTTCATTTTTATAGAATAACGAAAAAGAATAACGTTTAATTTTTTTCTGTAACGGCAAACTCAACGACTCATAGCAGATCTCCACAAACCAATAGGTGACGTCACACATGCTCTGTCCATTCATATTCTACAGTCTATGGTCACTACAGAAGCTGACCTCACGTGGCTGACTGCAGCTGCAGTAGCATGACTTTAACCATTAGATGGAGGCAAACCCACTCAAGTAGACCTGGTCTCAGTACCTTCTTTTCATTTCTCTTATCCAGAAATATTCAACAGGGGGTCCGTGACCCTTAGGGGGTCTTGAGAGTTAGTGCAGGGGGTCTGCCAAATTAGCATTTTTTGCATGTCTGAAAATATCCATTAACATGAATCTAACATTTTAATAGCAAACATAAATTGGCCTATTTTCATCCATGCGTCCCAGTTTAATGCAACTTAATTTTATACAGTAGATGTAGTAGGGGGTCCTTATTCTGTCTCTCTTTTAGCTAAGGGGTCTTTGGCCTAAACAATGTTGGAGATCCCTGCTCTAATCAACTCATTCACGTAACAAATTGTTACAGTCTCATTGGTGGCTCTGACTACAAGCTGATTTACCGACACTACGCGACCCTCTACTTTGTCTTCTGTGTGGACTCGTCGGAGAGTGAGCTCGGCATCCTGGACCTGATCCAGGTCAGCATCTGCTTTATTTAATTGTTTTGTATAGACACATTTAATGTGAGGGTTTTGGAAGTAAAATCAAACATCACCTTCTGTTTGCTCATATAATGGTCCAAACTTGAGCTACTTAACAAAGCTCCTTTCCATTACATTATGCCGCATTTGATTAATTTTGGGAAACAGACCCCTTGCCTACTTACTGGTTGTTTTTAATGCCGAAGATCTATGAAATAAAACATACTCTACTGTTGATTTCAGTATAAATCTTATAAGATAGAGACAGTAAACAATCCAATAATAAAGATTTTCCCACAGGGACAATAAAGATGTCCATGTGGGGAAATATTGTTTCACTTGTGATAGCACATAAGAGATATAGTTCATTCACAGCTACAGTAGTGCCCTAAAAAGTTAAGAAATGTCAGTGTTTAGGATCGGAAGTGAGTTAGTTGACCTGCTCAGTGCTTCCACTGATCACTGACATCAGATATTTATCAGCACAACCCCCTATTCTTAATAAAAGGATAAAAAAGGACCCACTGTCGGGTAATTATCAATATTGGTATTATATCTAAAACCAATCACTGTTTTTGTAGTTTAGAAAATGTTTAGTATGAGGCCAACCACTGACTTTACTTACTTATTATTATTATTATTATTATTATTATTACTTACTTATTCAGCAGACTTCTGAACTGTGTTCATTTATTGACGATAATACAAATCCCAGAGGATGTCTAGAATTTATCCCACCCTCCAATATAATCGAAATCTCAAAATATAATCTTTAAAATATTTCTCTCCCTGAGAACAACATCTGAAATGTTTACTCTACTACATGAGATCTTTAACTGTCCAAAAACCTTCTCTGCTTTAGGTGTTTGTGGAAACGCTGGATAAATGCTTTGAAAACGTCTGTGAACTGGACCTCATATTCCACATGGACAAGGTGAGTGGGGAACAGGGGAGCCTTTTCTATCATGGTTACCTGCAAGTGTTTTTGCTACTGTTGGTGCCTCCACGTTGTGCTCAGAGGCATACCAGTAGCTTTAACTTAGACATATATTAGCAGCACAGAATGACCTGCTCTTGAAATTATGCCCCTTTCCAGTGTCGGAACAATCTTTACTGTTGATTTTTAACCTGAGGGACAACAAATCTCTAACAGCTCTCCCATGAGATCTTACATTGTCTGTCAATGTAGAGTTCAAAATAAAAGTAAGCAAGTAAATGAGGTAAGTTAAGGGCAGAAGGTCAACTTCTACATTTGAAAAAAAAAAATTCTGCCACTATATTTGGGTGTGTTTTATGCAAGTGAATTTGGTAGGCCAAAGCACATTGGCACAATGTTGTAGCTTGAAACATATAACCTGAGGTAATTATGGGCCATCCACACCAAGAACAATAACTATAACCATGTGAGCGTCTACACTGCTGAACAGTGGTGTCAATCACACACTGCACGCTCCAGCTGATAGTAATACATAATACACTAATACAGCAGAGGTTGCAACATAATGTCTGTGGTATAATATCCTACATATTCTTTAATACGGGTACATTTTATATACCGGCGGCCTCCTCCAGGCAACATCGGAGCACAGAGCTCCAGAGCAGACGGGTGGGTGTCACATCTGTGCAGAGCACCGAACAAAAACCAGACACATCACCCACAGTATGACAGTAACATCCAAAACACGATTCCCTCACACTAGTTTCTGTGACACGTGCCGTGTTGTAAACTCAGATGGATTTTGATTGGCTGTCAGTGTTTCTATTGTTCATCAAATCACTCTGAAAGGGATCCCAACGATATTGTTCGCCACTGTTGTTGTTGTTATAGTTACTGGAGTTAGAACGATTTTTAAAACTATGTATTTATAGTTATCTGTCTCGTTGTGGATGGCCCTTAAGACTACAGGAACATTAGGGCCATGCACACCAAGTCTGTTATTTTCATCAAAAAACTCCATTATAATTACTGTATGTGTGCCAACTCTGATACAGTTTGTTATTAATGGTTTTGTTTTTCATATTCAATAAAAGGTTCAAAGGAGGGGAATGAGCTGTAGAGAGACATTACCCCGAGGTAATGCGTAGTGTAGTCATGTGTGTAGTCATGTTTTCTACTCAGCCATCTGCTTAGCAGGGACAGCTGTGTGGTTGTAATGTATCCAGTTCCTTGTGGCGTGTGGACCCAGCATTTTGAGTAATGCTGTTCATCAAAATGAGCTCCTCGCACTTTACAGTAGCTTCTGAGAAAGTAATTCTACAGCTTTGAAATTCCTTTGCTTTTCAGCTTTGGAAAACCCATCAGGGTTTCTTCTTGTAAATGTCTTATCAGATGGTACTTTTAAGAAATTACATTTGAACCTGAGTTGGATCTGAGTTAGATGTGTTGCTGGAGACTAATCACACACATCTACGGCCATCTTGATTGAATTTTCCCAGCAGGAAATTGATGTCATGTGGTGCACTGGGGTTTGGCCTGAGGAATTTTCCCAAGATGTAACTTGAAAATATTTCTACTAGAAGAAAACCTTTTGCTCTCAGTAGGCTTTCCTACCTGGAGAACACCGTCCTGCATAGCATTGTAAAATTTAAATTATACACGCATGCAGGGTTAAACAGACTTAATATTACAGGTCGGATAGATACATGGACAGATTCATAAATTACAGATTCATTTTAATTTATTTTCCTCCTGTGATTTCATGCAGCTATTACTGATAAAGTGCATTTTTTGTATGGAGAACATTTAGGAATATAGCTTAAAACTACAGTTGGTAACCTTCATAAAAGAATAACGTTTTGCTATATTTGCTCAAACTGTCACGATATCTACCATGTCTTACTGTCAAGATATAGTGACCGTTTCAGCAAACGTGACAAAAAATATTCTTATAAAAGTTACCTAATGAATACTGAACCTTAGTGGTTTCAAAGCTGTTCCATGCATGACTGTTTCTAGTTTATCATCTTTAACTTCAGAGTAGTTTTGCAATAGAAGAGAGTCTCATGTTTCCTGAAATATTTTCTGCCCACAGGAATTCACAAATCTCAATTTAGGAGTGACATTACGTTCCAGAGAGGACTGAACTCTCCAGCATTAGATTGTGTACCTCTCTCTGGCATACCTTCTGTATGATTTGGTATAAAGAAACGCAAATGGGCAGGGTTGCAAATACTGAACTTCACACTGCTTTAAACACCTACATCTGGCTGCCATTTGGAGGAGCCAGATGTGATGAAATCCAGTTTTAATTATTGAACTTTCTATCTGATGTCATTCAAAATGTTCTGTTGCATTTGGCAGGTAATTCAGAAGTCACAGTAAGCATGCAAAGAGTACTGTTCTAATGACTGAATTGGCGCTGTGTCTGTCTGCAGGTCCATTATATCTTGCAGGAGGTGGTGATGGGAGGCATGGTGTTGGAGACCAACATGAATGAGATCGTAGCCCAGGTCGAAGTGCAGAACCGCATGGAGAAGTCAGAGGTCAGTCTCTTAGCTACATTAAAGGACCATGCTAAGTTTAGTTCTCAAATACTTTCATAAAATACTGACAGTAGGCATGCAGGAGTTTTTTTTTTTCTTTTCAAAGACAAAGAATCGTATGCCAATCATTTCAAAGATTGCAAAGATCACATACAAATTTCACTCACGGTGGCTTTAAAGGTCCAATGTGTAGGAATTTCTCCCATCTAGCATTAAGTTCATATATCGCAACCAACTCTTTCGCACCACGCAGTTCAAAGTAGGTAGCGACGGTAGCTTTCAAGCTTCAAAAAGCCGGTCTCTTGCTCTTTTCAATCTCCTTTTTATTTTTCTGGGTCGAAGAAGAAGACTCCTGTTCCTGAAATTTGGATTTTGAATACGTGTGGTCTAGGGCTGAAACGATTCCTCGAATAATTCGATTACAAAAAATCCTCGATCCTCAGTCTGCTGCTGGCGACACATGCCAGAGCGTAAATAGCGAGAGGCTAAGAGAAGAGACAGGCTGGAGAAAACGACAGAAAGGGTCCAAAGTTTGGAATCAGTTCAAACGTAATTAAAACTAAAACTCTGTACAGTATGTCTACTGCAAAATCAAACTAGCTTACCACGATAATAGCACGACGTCAGTGCTTTAGCATGTCAACAGAAAACATGGAGTCTAACTTAATCATCCATTCCACGAAGAGGACCGACTAAAGTAAATCCCAGAGTCGTATGGACGATGAAACTACACCAAACACAACAACTACCAAAATTAAAGACAAGAAAATCCGTGAGTGGTGACCACGATCTGATCTAAAGAGCTGACGTTGACTATCCCTTCGGAAAACCCAGCTGATTGCTTTTTTTTTTTTTTTTTTTTTTTTTTTTTTTTTTTTTTTTTTTTTTTTTTTCTCTCTCTCTCTCTCTCTGGAGAAACAGCTGATCAACGATCTAACAGCATAAGTGTAACAGAGCTGTGTGACATTATAATCAAATATATAAATGAAAATAGGTTGAGTATAACTAATACTTACATATAGGCCTACTGTATATACAGATCAGTCTCAGGTTGAAACTTGTAGTTCTGAAAGTTAAGTTGCACAACTTCATGTAATGTTTGTGTATGTTTAATGTATGCCTTAGTTTGAGGTTGATATCATTTGAAAAAAATTTTTTTTATATGGCACTTAAATGCACTTAATGTTTATTTTTTTGAGAGATGATATTGTAAGCAATGTAGGCAATACAAATGTGACTTTTTCCAAAAATATTGCTTTTTTCCCTAGTTTGGGTTGTTTAAAAACGTTAGCAGCATCTGTGACTTTATCATGTGACAGAGAAAAACACGAAAGCCGGAGCAGTACGTCCTGTATGTCCCTTACCGGCTAACGTATTTCAAGATGGAGCATGAATATGGAGCATCTACCCCAGTTCATGCCAATGCAAATGTAACATTTCAAGCCAAAAGGAATACTTGGAATTGATGGTGGTGGTAAATATTCATGAAAAAGGACAAGTTGGTGAACGGGCAACACAGATTTTCATTCATTCAACCTTTATTTAACCAGGAAAAGTCCCATTGAGTTACAGTAACTCTTCTCCCAGGTAGTCCTGGCCAAGACTGGCAGCAAAAAGTTTCAAAATACATAAAAGACAGGAAAAAGGTTACATACTACACCACAAATCTCTATACATACACTATACATAGTAGAACACAAACAAGACATTACACTTAAAGTGCCCATATTATGAAAAAAACACTTTTTCTGGGATTTGGGGTGTTCTTTTGTGTCTCTGGTGCTTCCACACACATACAAACTTTGAAAAAAATCCATCCATGCTGTTTTGAGTGAGATACGGTTTCTGAATGTGTCCTGCCTTCAGTCTCCTGGTGAGCTGTTCATAATCGGCTCGGACTGTGACGTCACAGTCCGAGGCCGATTTTAAAAAACAGTCCCAAAGCTTGATGTTTCCACCCCCCCCTGCTTCACAGTAGGTATGGTGTTCTTTGGATGCAACTCAGCATTCTTTCTCCTCCAAACACGGCGAGTTGAGTTTTTACCAAAAAGTTATATTTTGGTTTCATCTGACCATATGACATTCTCCCAATCCTCTTCTGGATCATCCAAATGCTCTCTAGCAAACTTCAGACGGGCCTGGACATGTACTGGCTTAAGCAGGGGGACACGTCTGGCACTGCAGGATTTGAGTCCCTGGTGGCGTAGTGTGTTCCTGATGGTAGCCTTTGTTACTTTGGTCCCAGCTCTCTGCAGGTCATTCACTAGGTCCCCCCGTGTGGTTCTGGGATTTTTGCTCACCGTTCTTGTGATCATTTTGACCCCACGGGGTGAGATCTTGCGTGGAGCCCCAGATCGAGGGAGATTATCAGTGGTCTTGTTTGTTTTCCATTTTTTTAATAATTGCTCCCACAGTTGATTTCTTCACACCAAGCTGCTTACCTATTGCAGATTCAGTCTTCCCAGCCTGGTGCAGGTCTACGATTTTGTTTCTGGTGTCCTTTGACAGCTCTTTGGTCTTGGCCATAGTGGAGTTTGGAGTGTGACTGTTTGAGGTTGTGGACAGTAGGGGTGGGAATCACCAAAGGCCTTACAATACGATATCATCACGATACTTATGATACAATACGATATTATTGCGATTTTAAACATATTGCAATATTCTGCGATATATTGCAATTCATTAACTTTTTTCCAACTAAACATTTTTCCCAATTTCAAATTATCAACATCGGTTTTATCTAAAAAGATACATTTCTCTTTGTTCATCTCACTTCAATTGTATTGCTGCAAAATCAGATTGTCAAGCAGACAAACTGACAACACATATATAATGAAAGATTGATACTTGGCGTCTGTGTATCGATACAGTATTGCCACAGAAAATATTGCGATACTATGCTGTATCGATTTTTCCATCCACCCCTAGTGGACAGGTGTCTTTTATACTGATAACAAGTTGAAACAGGTGCCATTAATACAGGTAACGAGTGGAGGACAGAGGAGCCTCTTAAAGAAGTTACAGGTCTGTGAGAGTCAGAAATCTTGCTTGTTTGTAGGTGACCAAATACTTATTTTACCGAGGAATTTACCAATTAATTCATTAAAAATCCTACAATGTGATTTTCTGGATTGTTTTTTTTGTGTACCTATGATGAAAATTACAGGCCTCTCTCATCTTTTTAAGTGGGAGAACTTGCACAATTGGTGGCTGACTAAATACTTTTTTGCCCCACTGTATACAGTTAGAAGATGGCTGTGTCTCATGTGACCTTATTTTTTGTACACGTTGTGACTATACAGATGTATATAAATCACAACATGGAAATAGGATCCATGTTCCAACATGGAAATAGGAACATCACTTATTCGGAGCAGTAGGCTAGTTGGAACCAGTTACCTGCAGGATCTGTGCTAGGCTAAGCTAATGCTGGGGGTGTCAGACAGAGTTACAACACACACGGAGATGAGAAGGGTATGTATGGACTTGTCTAACTCTGGGGGTTACGGTGAATAAGCTAAAGTCCCAATAAGTCGGCGTGTTCCTTTTAAAAGGTTTTTAAAAGTATTGAAAGGTGGAAGTGATTTCTAGTTTTAAGGTGTTTTGGAGTTTTGATAATGAATAACTAAAACCGTTACACACTGGACCTTTTAAAGGTGTTTGCCATGTTATTTTGTGTTGGCAGGGAGGTCTATCGGCGGCCCCCGCTCGCGCCGTCTCTGCCGTGAAGAACATGAACCTTCCCGAGATTCCCCGCAACATCAACATCGGAGACATCAATATCAAAGTGCCGAGCCTCTCCCCGTTCTGAACGCCATTCCAGCTGAGCTCTGCAGGGCTGATGTACTACTGATGCAGTTCCCCCTCCACCCTGTTCTGTTGTTAATACAGAGAAAACATTTTATATGTGTATTATGGAACCACAGCAGCTTATTCTCCCACTCATTCCTATCTTCTCACATGAACGGGAGATGAGCAGTGAATTCTTTTTTGACTTCTACTGTATACATGTTACAGATTGCTCCAGTTGAAGGATTTGCACAATAATGTAAAGTTTGATTCTATAAAACAGCAAGAGCATATTTATATGTATTTTATGCTATTCTTTCTGTTTTATTTTTTTTTATTTTTCCAAGTTAATTTCCTAAATTGACTGTGTTGGCCCAGTGTGTATTTTCCTGCACAACTCTTCCAAATCTGATCCAAGGTTTGAAAACTTTCCTTCTGTCTAGAGTTAGCTTTTGGACTCGGCACAGTTCTCTGTAATAAGATCTTTTGGCTTCTGTATTGGGTTATAATTACTCAAACGCATATTCCAAGTGTGTGTTCTTACAGACTGGGATTAGACTCCACTGCTTGGCTCTTGTCACAATTTGTCTTTCCTTCTCTGTAATATATTGTGTCTCTGATGTCCATGTGATTTGTGAATATCATTTTTGCAGATTGTGCTCTGTACGGCAAATGTAAATGCTGTTTGGTTCGAGCCAAGTTTTAATGTGCTGTGATAGGATCTTGCCAACATCTGCTCAGAGAGGCAACAGACTAACTTTTGATTTTGGATCTTTAATCATTTGTATAAAGTTTGTTTGTGTCTTAATGCTTGTATTTAGTGGTCAGATAGAATCATATTCATTTAAGCCATACTCTGGTTTTACCATTCGTCCTGTCAAGCCTCTCCAGGAAGGCATTGGAATGTGTCTGTGTCAAAGACTTTCTTCCTCATGGTAAATACAAAAAAAATTTAAATACAAATCCCTGTGGCTGTGCTTTGTTGTGTGCCGACTCATTCAAGCTGTAGGTTTTACTTTGTCAGCAATAAGCTGAGTCCCCAGGCTGTGGTCAAGCAGCATCATGCATCATGGGAAACCTGCATCAAACTTGTCAGAACACTCTGTACCTCGGAGTTCTTTCTCCTCAACCACGACGACTTTGCAGTCTTGTTGATCCAGCCACATTCTTTTAGCCCCCCTTCCCACTAATTTAGGGATTTTTTTGTTCTTTTATTTTGTTGGAGTTCAAGGGAGTTGCCCCCTCCCTACATCGCAAGGAAAGCCTGTAGCTCTCCCCACCTCCCACCTCCACCCGCACAGATGCAGACTGGGAGTATTTAACATCAGCCGGGATCATTCCACTTCAACTTCTGTGTCTCAGGCAGACTTACATCAGAGCTCGCAGTGGACGTCCAGCTACACGAGGTTTGGTATGTACGGTTTCCCCCATTTTTGACATGTTAATTTATTCCACATGCTGCATGCCAAGTCACTTCTTTAGTTCCAAGTTGGTACAGGTTCTGTACAGCCTGTGTACTAGCTTTACAGCCTTTGGCGTGTTGCGCTGCTTCTTTTACACTGAAGAAGGTTTCTTAGAATTGATCTGCAACAAAAAGATTTGTCCCTGACTTGTTGGCAAATGGTACATGAATGCAGCGTGAACAAAATATATCCACTGTGAAATGCTGTTCATGAAAAGCCTCTGAAGTTAACACAAAGCAGCCGGTCCTTCTCTGGTTTCAGTCCAAATGAAAAATCAAGTCTAGTAACCACTATGCAAACAGTAAATAACACCTGTGTAATGCAGTTGTAGGAAATAATTGTATATTTAAAGTCCCAGTTTGACTTCTTGGCTCTGCTGTTGAATAATTGGTTTTCAACGTCCAGCGTGGGCTGTACTGGATGTAAACTCTGCAGCTCCTACAGCTGGCTGAAGCTTCTCTGTAGCCTACAGTGTGGAGCTGAGAGCACACACAGTGTAGGTCACAGGTTCATGTGCAGGTCGAATGATAATGCAGTGTGTATGGGTATTCGCAGGTATTTTACCTTCACATTCTTTAGATAAGATTACACTTTATTGATCCCCAACATGGAATCTGGTTAGAGTGTGAGAGAAGAAAGAAATAATGCAAACAGAGTGAGTGTGTGTCATGCTGGTGATGTATTTCTCCACACTAGCCATATGAAGATTAGAGTAAGGCAGTGTCCAGTTTTTGTCCTTCCCCCGCTGTCACCAGTAAGTCACAGTCCTGTGCAAAAAGCAGAAGGCGTCTGCCATTACTAACTACTACTCCTAATTTGATGTACAAAAAATGCAAAAGTAGCCAATATGTGTCTGCACAGGGCATATTGTACAGAGCATTTCATGATTTCTATTCACAAAGGTTTACTTGCAGATGTTTTTTGTCCAATAAATACACAGTAGGCCTACTTGCACACCAAAGAGGAGAGTCTGTTAAAATCCCACCGGGAAACCGAGGTGGTCACATGGCTCTTTTGTTGTCATTTGTTACTCCATGAAAATATGTGATTTCTTGCGCCCAAGATAAACATTCCCACTCACAAGATTATCCCGCGCTCTACTGGTGGGGGGAGGGGGGGAGTGAAGGGGGAAGTTCTTGTGATTTGTTTGGCTTAGAACTTGGCCTAAAGGAAAAGTTGGGACATCGGAAGCATTTATCTAACAGACAGGTGATTCATTTCTACTACTTTCTACTTTTTGACCCCTGCTATTGACTGATTGTACTTCACCCTGAAAAACAATGACATCATTTTTGACTTTTAACATAGACTGCACCTGGAATGGAATCCTTCTGGTTTGTCACATTAAGTTTTAATCTTGAATAGTGTATAATATCAGTACAGTACATAGTAGGACATGTCATGACAAGCCAAACCGTACCCCTTATTAGGAATTCTTTATTAAAATTTGGCAAACTGTTTCTATTATTTATCACAGTTTCTAACAGACAAGATGACTGACATTCAAAGGCAAATCACAGTAATGTTTGGTCTAAATTGAATTAGACCTTAACCTAACTATTTGACATCTGTTGTTTTACTTTATTCAACAATTATATTGCCATAAAAATGTTTAATTTCTGTCCAAACTGCTTTTCAATTTGCAGTAACCACCAAGTAAAAACCAAGTCAAAACACAGCAACTGCACAAGCTAGCTTTTGCAATAGTCATTGCTAGAATTTGCTAAAACTACACTATTTTGTTCTCTACCTCTATTTGTGAATGAGAAACATACACGTGACAAAGGCCCTGTCACTTCTGGATGCCCCATGGTAAACCTACTCAGGTCACCAAGCACCCAGACAATGAATTAGCAGTCACACTTTTATACCTATCATTCAGTAAAACACAGTTGGAAAATATCACATTACATTAGTTTAGTCTGTGCAGTTTATTAATTTAGGTCATTTCTATTTTAACAACAAACTTATAACAAACTATGTTACTTAACCATTATGTTGAACTCTGTCTCCTCTCCAGTCCCTGGGTCTGAACCAGAGCTGAGGCAGAGTGCTGCGTCATATAGAGCAGCTTCATATAGAGCAGCTTCATATAGAGCAGCTTCATATAGAGCTGCTTCATATAGAGCTGTGTCATATAGAGCTGCTTCATATAGAGCAGCTTCATATAGAGCAGCTTCATATAGAGCAGCTTCATATAGAGCAGCTTCATATAGAGCTGTGTCATATAGAGCAGCTTCATATAGAGCTGCTTCATATAGAGCTGCTTCATATAGGGCAGCTTCATATAGAGCTGCTTCATATAGGGCAGCTTCACATAGAGCTGCTTCATATAGAGCTGCTTCATATAGGGCAGCTTCATATAGAGATGCTTCATATAGGGCAGCTTCATATAGAGCAGCTTCATATAGAGCTGCTTCATATAGAGCAGCTTCATATAGAGCAGCTTCATATAGAGCTGCTTCATATAGAGATGCTTCATATAGGGCAGCTTCATATAGAGCAGCTTCATATAGAGCTGCTTCATATAGAGCAGCTTCATATAGAGCAGGCTACAGGTGTCTCACTCAGGTGTGCTGATGGTGGGAGATACCATTTATCTGGGTCATAGGTGAGGGGAGATTTTCTAGTTGAAAATGTGTGTACATTTTTGTATTTTCTAAAGTTAGATGAGTGGAAAATGATTTGTTCAAGAGTCTATGTGTTTTATGGTAGAAACTAGCAGTGAAATTATAAATGTCTAAATGGTAACATAATTGAAGCGATTAAGAGTGGTCTGGTCTAGTGGGAAGGGCTTAACATATATAAGCCTCTGGCCACGATGGGGTCAGTCTGAGGGGGGCTACAATCCAGACACGTGATGTGAAACTTTACTGGTGAAAAGATGATTTTTAGGGCCCGAGCGCCGACAGCGGCAAAGGCCCTATTGAAACTGAAGGAATTATTATTTCGTCAAATGAATTTCCTTTTTGAGGGGCTTAACATATTCAAAAACTCACCAAATTTGGCGGTCGCATCAAGTTTGGTGAACATTTATGTATTTTAAGGGTTTTGCGAATAGCTGCCCAAAAATGGCTCGCTAGCGCCCCCTACAAAGTTAAAAGAATTGAGCCCCTGCAGTGCGTTTAACGTAGACTCACGAAACTTGGTACACATATGTAACATGTCAAGATGTACAAACAACGTCATTAGAGCCATACCCTAAACCCAACAGGAAGTCCGCCATTTTGATTTCAAAGTTCGAAATTAGTGCGATTTTGGCCATTTCCACATGTCGTACTTTAACGAACTCCTCCCAGAGATTTCATCCGATCAACTTCAAACTCGGTCTGTGCCATCTTAAAGTGATGGTTCGGATTAATTTCACCCTAGGGTCCTTTGCACCATGACCTCGAGCCAAACACCCCCACCAAACCTCTCCAGGAGCCACTTCCACCCAGCACGCCAGGTCTCACACGTTTAACACATCAGAAAATTAACTTTTTAGATCTCTGCGCCCGCAAATTCCAATCACTTTTACAGTTTTGTCATCTAAATATAATGCCTGTCCCCTAGTTTTCTCTTCAAAGATGAAGTTCATAGTTAACACCCAGCGACACAAGATCTGCTCTGTGGTTGAAAGCCTTTATAGTTTGCACATTATTTTTTTATAGCCAACATCTCAATTTAAAGTGATGGTTCGGAGTAATTTCACCCTAGGGTCCTTTGCACCATGACCTCGAGCCAAACACCCCCCCAGAAGCTTTTTTCACCTGGGTCTAACATTGGGAGAGTTAGCGTAGAGTAGCGTTATCAGCTGAATAGCTTAGCGCAGGGGCTAATGGATCCGAAGTGTCTCTTAACATTACCCCACTAATGCCCGAAATGATACCAAACGTCTACAGTAGTACAAATAGGTTATGCACTCATAAAACGATGGATTGGAAAGTTTGTAAGTACACCAGAAGTTTATGTAAATAACACTTGCCTGCTGGCTTCTGCTCTCTGCTGCTGTTGTTGCTGCTGTAAGACGAGTGCTTAGGGACATCTACAAATTACAACACCGAAAAGAGATGCAACAAAAATATGTATTAATTTAACTTTTTTTTTAAAGTAAGTGCTGTAGTATAACTAGCAGGAGACAAGTTATAATTGAGGTAAGTTTGGAGACATTACCTTATTTAATCATTAAATTTATAAATATTTTTGTTGCATCTCTTTTCGGTGTTGTAATTTGTAGACGGCCCTAAGCACTCTTACTGCCCGGTAGTAACAGCAGCAGCAGCAGCAGAGAGCAGAAGCCAGCAGGCAAGTGTTCATAAACTTCTGGTGTACTTACAAACTTTACAATCCATCGTTTTATGAGTACATAACCTATTTGTACTACTTGTAGACGTTTGGTATCATTTGGGGCATTATTAGTGGGGTAATTTACGAGATACAAACGTGGGTCCATTAGCCCCTGCGCTAAGCTATTCAGCGGCTAACGCTACTCTACGCTAACTCTCCCAATGTTAGACCCAGGTGAAAAAAGCTTCTGGGGGGGTGTTTGGCTCGAGGTCATGGTGCAAAGGACCCTAGGGTGAAATTACTTCGAACCATCACTTTAAGAAGTTAAAGATGAAAAGTTGTTAAAAGAAAAACTTTTCGTCATAGGGTGTGGCCGTGGCGGGGCGGCCATTTTGTGCGTTTATGGAGTTATATTCCTATCTTTAATCAAGAGCGCATTCTTTCAATTTGAGAGCATTTCTCACTGATATTACGTTCAGATTTTGTAATAATTTCCCTCAAAACCTTGCTCTCACACTCAAATAGTCACTGCTCGCGCTTGGATTTTCTCTGCTTGTGCTCAAAGTTTGTGCTCGCGCTTGGATTTTCTCTGCTTGTGCTCAAAGTTTGTGCTCGCGCTTGATTTGCTCTGCTTGCACTCAAAGTTTCTGCTTGGACTCAGATATGTTGTTGTTTGGACAGATTTCCTGCTCTCAGCTTTGAACCTTCTCCTCGCACTCAGGCTGATTCTGCTCACTTGCAAAGTTTCTGCTCTCGGATTTCTCCTGCGCGCTTGGATTTTTTGTGTGTTATAACCCTATCAAAAGTCAACAACCAATAGAATGCCAGCTGTAGTGTTGACCAATGAAATGATCCCAACCCCGTTGAGGGTGCGTTCACTTTACTTTAGAACGTCTGTTGAGGGCGGCTGCACTGTAACCTGACTGTAACCAAGTTTATATATCCCGCGCCCGTTTATAGCTTTATTATAAGTATATGTCAACAATGTGCACAGAATGGTCGACGCACTTTCACCTGCACCCGTCAGGAAACGGGAGAAAGCTTTGAAGTGGGACGTATGAAGTTATGTCCACAACTACGAGGGTGAGTAACATAACTTAAGCACCTAGCTAGCTAGCTAGCATATGGCGCTAGCATATAGCCTAGCTTGATGTCCAGAAACAAATATATGTTCTTTATTGTATAGCTAGCTAGATTGAACGACATATGACGGACAGTGTGTGTATATGTGATGACCCTACTTTGTATTTTTTCCTCGTTTGGTTAACCATATTCCTGGGATTTGGCTAATTTCATGTTAGAGCCAGTAGTAAAACATAAACTGTAATATAACTGAAAGAACACAAGAAACTGGATTGTTTGTGTCAGTTTTTGCATCACTGTTGTGTGTTGTTCATCAGAATTTAGTCTTCATTCCTTCATATAACATTAGTTTGAAAATAGATTCATAGCAATCTGTATAAAACGTAATGTTAAGTTCAATTTTATCACTATAATAAAAACAGATCTAGAAATGATATGGTTTCTTATTTGCTCCTTAAATAGCAGTTATTTGTTTAATTAATACAAAGCAAACTGAACTGAAAAAACAAGTATTTTGTTTTACTTTCTTTTCATCCAGGTGGGGCTGAGGGGTTTGACCCCTGTTGATCTGTGTGTCATATCACCAACCCATGACAGCTAGAATTCACCCTGCTACTCCAGATCTACCTACTGTACGGCTGGCTACAGACTACAACCATCTGCTCCAGATCCACCTACTGTATGACTGGCTACAGACTACAACCATCTGCTCCAGATCTACCTACTGTATGACTGGCTACAGACTACAACCATCTGCTCCAGATCTACCTACTGTACGGCTGGCTACAGACTACAACCATCTGCTCCAGATCTACCTACTGTACGGCTGGCTACAGACTACAACCATCTGCTCCAGATCTACCTACTGTACGGCTGGCTACAGACTACAACCATCTGCTCCAGATCTACCTACTGTACGGCTGGCTACAGACTACAACCATCTGCTCCAGATCTACCTACTGTACGGCTTGCTACAGACTACAACCATCTGCTCCAGATCTACCTACTGTACGGCTTGCTACAGACTACAACCATCTGCTCCAGATCTACCTACTGTATGACTGGCTACAGACTACAACCATCTGCAAGTTTTGTTTGTAGTGAACATCATCAACAGCTGCACTTAAAGTCTCCTGGGTTCATATGGGACTTGTTTGTTCTCCATACTGCATCAAACACTGTATTATTTTTTTGTGTTATATTAGTACAGACAACAGTAAGTATCATTACTTAATCACAGTATATATTGTTCTGGTGTACACTGTTGACTTGACTCCATGCTATTGACTATACTTTAGCTTGCCACTACCTCATAACTTTACCTTAATTGCTCTTGTATAGTTAATTTATCTTCTACTAGTTGTACATACCTCCTATTTAATTGAATTATTCTTAATTTGTGTTGCCATACCTGAATCATCCGTCTTGTGAACACTAGGCTTATCTTATCTTTATTCATAACCCTGCTCACAAACTCACCTGAACCTGGGTCATCTGTTTGCCAATATCAATGTTCCTGCTACAGTAAATCCTATAGGCACATTGTACTGCTTCACCGTAGTATGAACCATACACTTTTAAGGTTTTGTGTCAAATATTGTGCAATTTGTTATGAATTACTCATTGTTTTGACAAGGTAAATTAAAGCTATTTACCAAGTGTCAGCTCTGGTAAATTTAATTGTACTGTTTTGTTTTATAAATGTTATGGAACATGAAAAAACAATTTGCCTTGATCAGGGTTTTAATTTGTTGCAAATGTGAACATGGTTTTAATAATCTGTATCTTATTGCTCTGAAAAACTACAATGATTTAAGAAATAGCAGTGATACTTATCAACATTTATTGAATTGATTGAATATATGGACAGACATTACAGGCACCTATTCATGTCAACAGAGAAAACAATAATTTGTTCTCTCTTTTATCACTTTGATTATACGCTGATGGTGCAGAGAAGGGTGAAGTCCTTGTAGATGGCACTTTGAGGACAGACCGATCCAGGAACTCTCCACTGTTGTCTTTGTATAGTATGCTCCTATTAAAGACAGATTCATAGACATCAACACGTAATATATTAGGTGTACATAGCTTGCTTTAACATCATTACTATCTTACCTTACCTTCTCTGATTTGGTTTTGTGGACATCAGTAATTTTCTCTCCCAGGCCTGGTTGTGCACCCTGTGAATTTAAGCAAGAAACATAAGTGTATGTAACATGATTTTACTATTATATTATTATTATTTTTACAATTGCATTATTATCAGACTTGCCAACCTTCTTGGTTTGTGCTACTGCTGCCTGTCCTCTGCACACAGGTGAGTGATGTGCTGACTGGCACAGGTCCATGCACATAGTGCAGCTGTGATGCAGCTCAACGGGTACTTAAGTCACACCTGGAAGAAGAGAAACAAACCAACAAAATACTTGTTCTTTCTGCTCAGTTTGCTTTGTATTAATTAAAAAATTACATTTAAGTTGCAAATAAAGCATATCATCTCTAGATCTGTTTTATTAGTGGTGAAATTGTACTTAACCAGACTGGGTCCGTGTACTTTTTCGTTCATTTGATTTTCATTTCATAAACAGGTATTAAAAACAAATGGTTATTTGATTTTCGTTTTAAATCATGGGGATCAGACCCCGGTGCTGGGTCTAATATTCTAATATTAGCTGCTGCAGCTAGCTAGCAGCTAGCCACCAGCCCTGTGAGCTTGGTCCCGCGGTTCGCCTCCCGGTGCTGACTGACTCTGGTCCGTCTGCAGAGCTGCGTTATCCGCTCTAGCTGACCTGGGAATCTACGGCTGCGTGATTTATTCATATTTTATTTACTTTGCAGTGATATGCTATGCACTGATGTCAGGCAGGCTTGCTGCTGCTTTTAGTCTGAGCCTGTGAGATAACTAAACTTCCTTTGAATATAACGTGCATATAAATAGACGGAATAAATAAAAGTCCCCGGAAATAAATATAAGTAAAACATATGTATTTAGGCTATTGAACTATAATGACTAATGCCTATATATGTATTGCCTCATTTATGTATTTCATGTTCCATTTCATAGCCATATTTATTATGTAAAGGGGCAAAAATGGACGATCAGTCGCCTCAGGAAGTTATAGACAGTTTCCCTCAACAGCAGCCGGGACATTCTAACGCTTAACGTGAAAAAGCTTAACGTGGTAACTTAATGTACCTAAACAATGATCAATCAGATATCAATCAGTTATCAGTCACGTAACGCGTACAATAATTGGACTTTGGGTTAGATTTTTTGACAGTTTTCAGTGGTTATGAGGAGCAATTGAGAGAGAAATTTGGTAATCATTGATCATTGTTTAGGTACATTAAACCACCTCTATTTGTTTCTGGACATCAAGCTAGGCCATATGCTAGCTAGCTAGCTAGGTGCTTAAGTTATGTTACTCACCCTCGTAGTTGTGGACATAACTTCATACGTCCCACTTCAAAGCTTTCTCCCGTTTCCTGACGGGTGCAGGTGAAAGTGCGTCGACCATTCTGTGCACATTGTTGACATATACTTATAATAAATCTATAAACGGCGCGGGGATATATAAACTTGGTTACAGTCAGGTTACAGTGCAGCCGCCCTCAACAGACGTTCTAAAGTAAAGTGAACGCACCCTCAACGGGGTTGGGATCATTTCATTGGTCAACACTACAGCTGGCATTCTATTGGTTGTTGACTTTTGATAGGGTTATAACACACAAAAAATCCAAGCGCGCAGGAGAAATCCGAGAGCAGAAACTTTGCAAGTGAGCAGAATCAGCCTGAGTGCGAGGAGAAGGTTCAAAGCTGAGAGCAGGAAATCTGTCCAAACAACAACATATCTGAGTCCAAGCAGAAAGTTTGAGTGCAAGCAGAGCAAATCCAAGCGCGAGCAGTGACTATTTGAGTGTGAGAGCAAGGTTTTGAGGGAAATTATTACAAAATCTGAACGTAATATCAGTGAGAAATGCTCTCAAATTGA
This sequence comes from Perca fluviatilis, assembly GCF_010015445.1. NCBI lineage: Eukaryota > Metazoa > Chordata > Actinopteri > Perciformes > Percidae > Perca > Perca fluviatilis. The sequence goes on from NC_053114.1 coordinate 261,077, forward strand.
AAGAATGCGCTCTTGATTAAAGATAGGAATATAACTCCATATGCGTTTCGCCGCCGAAACAGGAAGTGGGTGTAACTCGAGTGTACGTTGTCCAACTGGCTCGAAACGTTTCAGGATTCATAAGAGTCCGACCCTGAGGACAAATAAAGGCCGATATTTACTTAAAGTCATAGCGCCCCCTAGTGGCAACAGGAAGTAGGCCTAAAAGTCAAGGTGCTATACTTTAACGAACTCCTCCTAGAGATTTCATCCGATGGACTTCAAACTTGGTCTGTACCATCCCAACACCTTAACGATGAAAAGTTGTTAAAAGAAAAACTTTTCGTCAGACGGTGTGGGCGGGGCGGCCATTTTGAGTGTTTAGCGATGAACAAAGAAGTTGTTGTAACTTCAGTGCACGTTGTCGTATCTGCCTGAAATTTCTCATGATGGACAAGGGTCCAGGCCTGAGGACACCTACAGGCCAAAATTTACTTTCGGTCATAGCGCCCCCCACTGGCAAGAGGAAATGCGCCTTATATGACAAACATCATCCGATTTGCATGAAACTCAGAATGTGTGGTCTACATGTGATACTGAGCCGGCCCCTATAATATGACCACGCCCACTTACTCAGGCCACGCCCCCTTTCATAACATTTGAACCGTTTAAGGTAGAGTCTTGTGTGAGGTGTCATTGAACTCAGCAGAGACTTCTTTCTTCATTGGTGATGGTTTGACCCGCCCCTTATGCTAAAGCCCCGCCCCCTTTCTTAAAATTTGAACCATTTAAGATAGACCCTTGTGTGAGGTATCAATGAACTCAGCAGAGACTTCCTTATTCATTGGTGATGGTTTGGCCCGCCCCCTATGTTGAAGCCACGCCCTTTTTAATAAATGCTGACCCATCTAAGGTAGAGTCTTGTGTGAGGTATCATTGAACTCAGCAGAGACTTCCTTCTTCATTGGTGACGATTTGCGGCGTCTGAGTGCCGCGCGAATGCACGGTCGCAAGGAGCGGAGTCCGCCAGTAACCCCGAAGCGTACCGAGGCGCGAGGGCCCGTCCATCGCTGCTCGCAGCTTTAATTTGTGTTTGTTTTTTGTGCATTTTTTTGGTAAATAAAAGCACCTTCACGTTTTGCAACTCAAGCCATTGTGTTATCAACTTTTTTAGTCCAGATTCCCAACGCTTTCTTTAACAATACATTTCAAAGGAAGTGACGTATTGGGAAAGTTTATTTCACATACTTGTGTAGTTACTGCTCTCTGTCTTTGTACTGTAGATGTTTCCATCTTTCAGACCAAGCACAGATGGCCATGGGCATGTTTAATGTTCTAGAGAGATCCTAGACAGTCTATATTTGTGTGGTCTGTAGAGTTTAATCAGATTCATAATTTCCAGATGCTCTCTACCTGTTGGGTGTTGAGCTGTGACTGTGGAGGATCCTTTTTTTCCATTTTGGTGCCTGAAGGACTCATTGATCTTTTTAGCCTCGATATTTTAATATAGTAGATAACCCGGATCAAGCATTGCCGGATTTTTTTATGTGGTCATCTCATTTACTGCTGCCTGATCTAGGGAAAGTAATAGGATTTAGATGGTAACTGACTTTACTTTGTTCAGCTGTTTCATTAAATCAGTACTTCTGTTTTTCCTCATGACTACGTTTCCCAATTTCAAGATTTGATCGGAGTTGTACTGCTCTCACAAATAATGCTTTAAGTAAACCTGTCAAATCAGGGTGTATACATATTTTTCAATGCACACACAAAAAATGAATCATTGTATGTAAATGTAAATAATGAGAGCGTGTAGGAGCGGCACTGTCCATAGTAGTGAAACGGAGCCATTGATAGACAGACGCATGGACAGAACATACCATGGTGACCCTGATCAGACGTAGCACTTTTTTAGCAGCCTGGGGTAGCTTTTGTAGTTTTTGTCAGTGAGAGTGAAGCGTTTTCCTCGCTGCTTTTGCGTTGCTGTGTTTTCAGGCTGTGTGCGCCTCAAGTTGAAAAAAACTTCTACTGAACGGAAAAGCGCTAGATGCAGTGGGCGCGCCCAAAATGTTCCATCTGCAGTCTCCTGCAGGACCCTTCAAGCTTAAGATCCCCTTTTTGCAGTCCGCAGATAAACCGCTCTCAGTGTGCCTCTGCAAAACGCGCCTCTGTCCTGCTTGCTTTTTGTGGTTGTAAATTGTAACTTTTAATTCCATTTCATCCACAGACAGAAGGGAAGTGAAGGGACAGTCAACGAGAAGGAGAGAGAGAGGTGCGTAAACAGCTGTTTCTGCTGTATGCGTCCCCCTTGCTGACTTTGAGTTATTATTGTGAATGCTCTGATTAATAAATGTAAATAAATAATGCTTTGTTTGAGATGACACTTGACTTTAGTTTAGTTTTACCAGCTGGCATCTACGACAGGCGTGGTCCAATGTGCTCCAGACAGTTTCACACGGCGGGTCTGCAACTGTGAATGTTACTGAAACACAGGGCTGGACTGGCCATCTGGCATACCGGGCATTTTCCCGGTGGGCCGACGGACTTTTGGGCCGAATCGCCGATATAAATAGGCCTTTTTTTTTGGCCGGTCCGGCCCATAAAGAAGTCACAGCGGCCCATTGGTTAATTTTCTTTATTGGCACTGGCCTGACCCAATGAAATCCAGGATCCCCCTTCCCCACTCCGGGCCGCAAATTTACGAATCCCACTATGGCCACGCCTCCCGGCCCTGAGACGTGAGCTGTAATAGTTATGCTGGAAGTTTAGCATTCACGTTATAATGGACAAACGACCACCAAGTGCAAGGGAGGTGCAGAGAAATTAGAGGAGAAAAAGATTAAGAATCTACAGCGACATGTTTGGGTCTGTAGTAGCTGCTTCAACATCAGCATTACCTGAAGTAGAGGAGGAGAGGTGGCTGGCTAGAGAAGCAGAAACAACGATGTCAGGGAAGAAGGCGAGGAGGAGGCGAGTGAGGAAAAGATGGAAGAGAGAGTAGATGACGATGTGGTAAGGATGAGAGCAAATTAACACAGACTCTCAGGAAGGGAGGGGCGGTGTGTGTGTGTGTGTGTGTGTGTGTGTGTGTGTGTGTGTGTGTGTGTGTGTGTGTGTGTGTGTGTGTGTGTGTGTGTGTGTGTGTGTGTGTTTGTGCGTGTGTTCGTGCGCGCTCACGCGCGAGTGTGTCACGTCATAACGACAACAAGCAGTTTGGCTGTAACATTAAAGTTAGTGGCTGTCTGGTAACCTAACAGCTTAAGCTTACATTGAAAACGCTAGCGGTTAGCCTGTAGCTGAAAAGTCTGTGGATCTATAAAATCAGTGATGATACAAGCATCAGCGTTCCTTGAATAGCTTAATTAGCTTCTCTTGTATTGGTGCTCTTTTCCAGGGCATATACTACTCTCAGCTTTATTGTAGCTTTTAGGAAGGGTTATAGTTATGGTTATTGTATTTAGCAGACACTTGTGTCCAAAGCGACAAAATATGAATCTTACAATAGTTAAAATTAACAGTAAACTGTTTTTAAAGTTGCTAAGCCAATATTAAGCAAAATAGTAATAATAAAAATAATGACAATACAATATCAAATATCAATAATAAAAAATTATAAAAATACCATAAATATACAAATCATAACTCTAAGAATGAATGATTTAAGTGTAAGATCAACAGATAAGTCTTGAGTCCCCTCTTGAAGGATCCAAAATGATCACATGAACGCTGAACACTAGGCAACTCATTTAATGGAACGCACGCATATTTTAAGAGGACTGTCTGCAGGGAATGTGTCTGACCAATCACGGGGGGTGTGGGCCGCCTGGCCCAAAAATGCCAGGGCCGATTTTTTGTCCCAGTCCAGCCCTGCTGAAACATTAATAGGAACGTGAGTTGTGGACTTTCAACCGCAACTCATAGTCTTCATCAGAAGATAACGGTTGTTATGACGGTGTCCTCACGTGAAGAGCAGTCAAGGTAAAAGATTAGGAATGAGCTTTGATGCTCATTACATACAGTACGTCATACATTGATAAAGATTAGAAAAAACAATACATTTCAAGTTTTAATCCCCCTATGTAAGCCCTATCAGAAAGTGGTAGAAAATATTGAATATATATTTCTTAATTCTTATCAAACCTTTTTCTTTTCTTTTTTTTTTTTTTTTTACAAATATCATTAAATAACAAATAAAATATTGGTTTGCTTATGAACAGCTGACAGATCTGCTGACATTTCTGGGTGTTTCCAGTAACTCCCAAATGTGTTGCACCATCATCAGATGATGTTATAGAGGAAACATCTGTACATGCTATCAGATAGGAAGGAAAGGAGGGATGTTAAAATAGGACAAGATGTTCTACTTCAAATTATAAAAGAACAATGTATGATTTGAGTCAGTGTTTTCTTCTATCATGTACGTCAGTATGCTCTGTACCGTACCAGCAGATAGACCACAGCTGATCCCTGTGCACTTACAGATGATGTAAAGTGATTTTAATATACAGTACAGTAGAGCAGATTGAAACTGCTGATCTCCCACTAAGGTCAGCAGAATTATGGCACTGGTAAACTTTAGTGCAATTACCTGAGAAAGGTTAGGCTAAGTTGGCTAATGGCTTTATGGTCTGTAGTTTATGAGTTAGGACTAGGCCTACATAAAAATGTCAGACTGCTGGGAACATCAAAGACCGTCTCGATCGATAGATGTGTATGATAATTACTGAAAATGAATGACTGAAATGTAATTCATTATTGGTATTAAATAAAACTAGCACACAGTTACAATGGAACTATAATTTCAGTTTTGAACAACACTGATTGTGCACCATTTCTTGACATTTACACATCTCACAGCTGCTGAGTTGCAGACTAAATAACAGAGGTCTTCCCATGTTTCCATTTCTCCTTTAGGTGTTATGAAAATGTGTTTTTGCCATGGTAATAGCTCAACCATTAACTGAGGAGGGAAGAGACCTGCTGTGCTGCACAAACACAGACTGAGATCCCTCAGAGTTCTTCTCTGCCCTCCTGAATCGGACATGGGGAAAGTCTTCTATGTCAGTAAAAATGTGGGCCTCGGGATGCTTCTACTGGCGACTGTTGCTCTGGCTACGATCATAGCTTTGTCCATTGCCTACGACAAGGAAAGGGCCAAGAATCGAGGCAAGCCTGAAAATGGGGCAACAGACAGCACAAGCATGCCAACACCACTCACCACCCCTTCCACCCCGAAGGAGCCCTGGGACCATTACAGACTTCCAGACTCCCTTGTTCCTGTCTCCTACAATGTCACCCTGTGGCCCAGGCTGAAACCCAACGCAGACGGCATGTACATCTTCACCGGATCTTCAGCGGTGATCTTCAGCTGTGTGAAGGAAACGGACCTCATCATCATCCACTCTAACAAGCTGAACCTCACCAACTTCTATGGGCACCATGCTAAGCTGAGTGGCCTGGGTGATGCCACTGCACCCACTATACAAAAGACTTGGCTTGTCGTGAAGACCCATTATCTGGTTCTTCAGCTACGCAGCGCACTAGCTGTTGGAGCGTCGTATGTACTTTACACAGAATTTCAGGGGGAGCTGGCAGATGACCTGGAAGGCTTCTACAGGAGTGAATACACTGAGGATGGTGTGAAGAAGTAAGCAATGACATAGCATGGCATAATGGTGCACCATCATTGTGCATCATTGTTACTCTTGCTGTGACTTTGGATGATTTTGGTTGTTGGATATCTATTTTGTGTTAAAGTTTAATTGGAACATCTTGCAGAGTTGTCGCTACCTCGCAGATGCAAGCAACATATGCCAGGAAAACCTTCCCTTGCTTTGACGAGCCAGCCATGAAAGCCGTCTTCATGGTCACCATCATCCACGACCGGGGCACCGTGGCTCTGTCTAACGGCAGGGAAATAGGTTCGTTTTTAGAAACACAAACATTCAGTCCTTTCTAAGTTTTGTTACATAATTGTAATGTTTCTGTGGAAACTGGACCAGTACAAAAGCAGCTTGTAAAACGAAATAAGATTAGGACAAAATATAAGAAAAAAACTATTGCAATACTACACAAATGGTGGTTAGTACAAGATATGACCGCGTTTTTTTCAGAGCAAACGACAGCACAGCAGTGTTATGTGTGTGACAGTTTAGATGTACTGTAAATAATTAATAACTTGGACATGTTATAAGATAATCAGCAACTAGTTGCTGTTAATGCCAACAGAGTGTCAGAGTCTAACTCTCCCCCTCCCTGAACAGGCACTGCAGACTCTGTCATTGACGGCAGGCCCCTCAGAGAGACTACATTTGAGCCCACAGAGAGAATGTCCACATATCTGCTGGCATTTATTGTCAGTGACTTTGTTAACATTCAATCAACCCAAAACAACAATTTGTTGGTAAGAAACGTTTGTTCCCTGTACCTCTTTACATTATCAGTGTGGTCAGCATACACATTCATTTGGATCACAGACGAAAAGCAGTACAAACAACCACTAATAATGTAAAGGTCAGAGGTCACACCATCTAGATTATATTCCTGTGACGCCAGAATAAAAATCGTAGGACAAAGAAAGTTTTATCCCTTATTCTGGACTAAGCTGTCAAATTCTTTGCAGATCCGAATCTGGGCTCGAAGAAAAGCCATAGAGGACAGGCAGGGGGACTATGCTCTCAACGTTACAGGGCCGATCCTTCAGTTCTACGAACACTACTACAATGCAACATATCCGCTCTCCAAGTCAGGTAGGTTAAGTCTGCATCAACATGGTTAGGCAAACATTTTCCTGTGAAGATAGAAGTATTAATCTCATTTCCTTTACCTCACTTAGCCCAGCATTCAATCTTTCAATTCAGTTGGAAGGAAAAACCTTTTGTGCATTAGGTGCAACCTTTGCACATTTGCTGTTGGACATTTTAAGCAGTGTTTAGAATGACTTCCACTCAGAGGCCATTCCAGGATTTTTTTAAGTGGGGTGGCACAGGGGGGACCAATCATCAGTCAGAATACAGCATAGAAAATCTGCTAAGCAGTATAGGAAAAATTGGATAGGATAGAACATAAGAATGTCATTTTGCTAAATAAAACACATCACATTCATTATTAAATTCACTTATTTTTATTTTCAACAAATTGTGTATCCAAATATACACATTTTCTGTGGGCTCTTAAGGCAAAAATTCATCATTGGAAACATTAATAGGTCATGTGACAAGGGCTGGGAAGATTTATTTTTCACAGAACCGTATAAAAATAAAGTGCAATACACTTACAATAAATGTAATAAAATACTTTCCTCAAACTTCAACAAAGAAAACCTCAAAGAAAATAAAAGAAAAAGAAATAAAGTGCAATACACAATTTATTTATTTCTTACAGCAACAAGTGCTCTACTTTATCATTTTCATGAGTATTTCAACTTCACGTTTCCTCTTTTTTCATCTTCTGTCAAATACACCATGTGGATGTTAGAAAACCAAGCAATTTAAATTGTATTAAAACCGCCGATCGGTGGATCAGATATATGCTAAATTTACCAGGGTATACTTATTATGTGGAAAATGTCTTGTTGATGTCTGATATGCAAGGATATAGCTTGGTGTGCCATTCTATTTAAGAGGAAATGGGTCACATTGAGGCTAATTGCACACTGTAATGGCTTTGGTGGTCGATTTCCAAGACATTTCTGATTTCCTTGTCCCCCCGCCCTCCAGATCAGATAGCTCTGCCTGACTTCAATGCTGGGGCAATGGAGAACTGGGGTCTGGTCACATACAGGGAGACGGCCCTGCTCTATGACCCCATCATGTCCTCCACTGGAAACAAAGAGAGAATTACTACTGTCATCGCCCATGAACTGGCTCACATGGTAGGCCATATATATTTATATTACCATCACATATGTTCCAGTTCTAGTAATGACGAGAAAAAGAAGAATTAAAGTAAGTTAAAATAGGAATATATAATCAGGACATTCATTTGGTGCAAACTCAGTCTCAGCTCCACTCTTGTGAAGAACACAGTAATGTTATAAACATACATTTACTCAACCTCCCTTTGCAAAGGCATGATGACAGATCATCACCTGGGGAAACATTAACCCTGCTCTCTTTTAGATGGATTTAAAGCCTGATGTGAAATTCTGTGGTTAGGAATTTTCTTAAGCCCCTGATTATTCAGTTTGTATATGTTTTGGAGCTCAACTTTAGTGGTAATGTTGGCCAAAATCTTTATATCACTGTCAGACAGCAACGGATTTCATGGGAACATTAACTTTGCTGAGAATGTACTGAAATGAACTGAGGCGTTTACTGTGGCAGAACTCTTTACTCTGTATGTGTTGTGTTTTTTAGTGGTTTGGCAACCTGGTGACTCTGCAGTGGTGGAATGACCTGTGGTTGAACGAGGGCTTTGCGTCATATGTGGAGTACCTTGGAGCAGACTATGCTGAGCCCACCTGGAACATTGTAAGAGCCATGCTGGTGTCCATTTTAAGGTTCAATGACATCCCACAGATATGGTCAGAGTCAGAAAGCCTGTCCTAACTCATCTCTCTGCTTGGCTGCAGAAAGACCAGATCATACTGTCTGACGTGCACAAGGTGTTTGCTGTGGATGCCCTGGCCTCCTCCCACCCGCTGTCCCGGCGACAAGAGGAGGTCAATACTCCTGCTCAGATCAGCGAGATGTTCAACACCATTTCTTACAGCAAGGTCTGCTCCTCTGACAGGATCTTATACATACAGTATTCATTACAATGTTGCCCTTTCACACATTTCTCACAAGTATTATATGATAAATTCATGCATTTATTTTTAAGAGTAATGAGTCTATAGGATTGAAAATACTCAAATCAGGCAATACCTTACGACTTTGGTATCATTTCAAGCCAAATTTCCACTTTTGCTAACATAAATTCACTTTTAGCCAGTTTTACCTGATTTATTCTCTCTTTTTTTAATCCCAGGAAAATGCATTTAGCACAAACACAGAAGAAAACGAAGTTGATAACCCCTTTGTACCAGTGCAACTCTCACTTTTGTGTTTCTTCCATTCATCCAGTCCTGAATCAGGAGCCATGTTTCCCCATAAGGGAAACATATTGTTTTAATATATTAGATTAAATAATAATAATAATAATTATTATTATTATAATGATAATATAAATAATTTGTTGTTATGAGAAGTTCAAACCAGACAAATTGTGGTGGTTTCTGTGTTTATTGTTATCAGGGAGCAGCAGTGCTCAGGATGCTGTCACAGTTTCTCACTGAGCCTGTGTTTGCCAAAGGACTCAGTGTAAGTATTTACTCTGTTAAATGTGTGTGTGTGTGTGTGTGTGTGTGTGTGTGTGTGTGTGTGTGTGTGTGTGTGTGTGTGTGTGTGTGTGTGTGTGTGTGTGTGTGTGTGTGTGATATATGATTTGTCGCTTTATCGTGTGCTGTGGTTAGACTCTGACTCATGACAATGTATTTTTAAACATGTAGCCTAATGCAGCTTTAACATATTGGTAACAGCAAAGGCAATATGCCACACTGCTTTCTCTTCTCAGTCTTACCTGAACACATTTGCCTTTGGCAACACAGTGTACCCAGACTTGTGGGACCATCTCCAGCAGGTCGGAACAGTTCAAAAACATTTCACCTGCCGATGTTTCCTTGGGTGTGTTTCTTCTTCGATTCCTGACTCTCTGTTTGTTGTCAGGCAGTTCAAAACACACCAGGTATGCATATTCCTCACACCGTCCACAACATTATGAACCGCTGGACTCTTCAGATGGGCTTTCCAGTGGTCACTATTGACACCCGGACAGGAAGTATCACCCAGAAACACTTCCTGTTGGATCCAGACTCTGTAGTGGACAGGCCCTCTCAGTTCAAGTAGGAATCAGTTCTACCTAATCCTGCAAGTTCCATGTAGAAGATAAATAAAGAGATTCACTATAATAGCCACCATTTTGATAAATGTATACCCTAATAAAACAATTACAACTGTCTGAAGCACAAACAAAATAGCTCTATGTATTGGAATCATAAAATTGTAAATTCTGTAGCTCTCAGCTAAAGCTCTGTAAGCCTTAGGCACAGCTGTGCTTCAAGCTAAATGCTAACATGGGAACGCTAACATGCTTACAATGACAATGCTAACATGCCGATGTGAAGCGTGTTAGCATTCTAACATTTGCTGCTTAGCACAAAAACAAAGTACAGCTGAGGCTGATGGAAATGTTATTATCTTTGCAGGTATTTGGTCATAATCCAAAGTGATGGAAAAATTATTGACTTAATGGTGGTGCTAGATGAAAAGTAAAAGGGTCGACAAAGTCAGTAGATTTCATCCTTTGGGGACCATGAACTTCTGTACCAAATGTCCTGACAATCCATGTAATGCTACGACTGTCAGCCTGACATTGCCATGCTTCTAGCATGGTTAAAAACCATAATTGTTCCACTTTTTCACTCACCATCTTTATCTCTGTTTCTGTCCAGTTACACATGGTTTGTCCCGATTAAATGGATGAAGACAGGTGTGGAGCAGCAACAGCACTGGCTCCTTCAAAAGACCGGTATGGTGATCGTAAAACCCACTGCTCTTCTATATTCGATCTGCATACAAGAGAAGAAAAGGCTTCCCACCAGATTAGTGAACTCAACCACTGGCATTAACTGAATATTTTGCCAATCTTTTTTAAACTATTTTCCACCAGATGCCCACATTCAGATGAGAGTTTCAGGAGAGGACTGGGTGCTGGCCAACACCAATGTATCTGGGTACTTTAGGGTGAACTATGATCTTGACAACTGGGATCGTCTCCTCTCCCTCCTCAACACCAACCATCGGGTGAGTATGTCACATTGACGGGGTTGGTGTGTACTTCCTAATAGGCCAAACATGTAAAAGTACATTGTGATGCATCGATCTACAGAGGAGAATGGAATTACAGTATAGAGCCTGTCTGAGGGCAAAGCCTGAAATAAATATGAAATAAATAATAATGCTTCTTATTAAACACATTTGGATTTTATTCACTTTACTATTAATTTGTTAGCCTATTTCTTGTTCCGCTTATGTATGGTTTCAAAGGTTTTATTAGTTGTGTTTAATCAATAATGTCCTGTTTTGGCTAATTTCATTCTTGATATATTCCATTATACGTTGGTCTCAAATGATGGTCTCATATTAAATGAGGTTTCTGAAACTCCAGACCAAGACTGTTATATGTTCTTTACCATGTGGACTTGGTCCTCTGTGTATGTGAATTTGAACATGTATGTGTTTATGCGGGTCGTTTCTTTCAGGCCTTATCAATCATCAACAGAGCACAGATCATAGATGATGCGTTCAACCTAGCAAGGTAAAGAAAAAGAGACATTTAAAGCATTAAATCCTTTTACACGTTGGATGTCTGAAAAGAATGTGTTCCGTTTGTGTAGAGCCAAAATAATCAATACAACGTTGGCCCTGAGAACGACCAAATACCTGTCCATGGAAAGAGACTACATCCCCTGGGAGTCGGCTCTGAGAAACCTCGACTACTACATCCTCATGTTTGACCGCACTGAGGTCTACGGAGCTTTACAGGTTAATACTGCTTCACTACCAATACTAATACTGCTCATTCTGATACTAACAGGAGGAGTGTATTTTAAAGGAAAAGTGTAAGATGACTGGAAATAAAAACTATTGCTGATATATTTTTATTATAGTCATACCTCAAGAAACAAATCCAACCACTTTTTGAATACTTCAAGACGATTACAGCTAACTGGACCAAAGTACCTACAGGACACACTGACCAGTAAGCATTCACATACCAGAAGATTATTTTTAAAGCAAAAAGCAGGTGACTGAAGTCATTTCATTCAATGCAATATTTCACTTGGATTGTTACCTTTTCCACAAGCCTCACACATATTGGGTATTGTTATGCTATATTGCAGTTTTTCTCCAACATCCCCCTTCCCAGGTATAATCAGATCAATGCTATTGGAACAGCCTGCAGTATGGGTGTGGATGGGTGCAGGGAGCTGATCAAAAGCTGGTACAGACAGTGGATGGAAAGTCCACATCACAACCCGTGAGTACAGTGCAGTTGACGTCAGTTCTTTTGGGTTTTAAAGATTTAATATTTGACTGTTTGTGCAGTCCGTGTTAATTTGTCCCAGACAGCCTGTGAAACAACTGCCCAAACGTTAGCTGTAGCTAGCTAACAATGTACACACAGACTAATCCAAACAAGTTAATTTAGCCTACTATTGCAAATTTATAAGTGATTTTTCCTATACGACAGGCTTAAAGTTTTTTGTCATACCTTCCGTCAAGGTATGACAAAAAACTTTAAGCCTGTCGTATAAGAAAAATCACTTATAAGTACACACCGACTGTAGGAGTGTGAGCAGAGAGTGTGTTTGGTATTCATCTACTGTATGTTTGCCTCAATGTTGACCAGGATCCATCCCAACTTGAAAAGCACAGTTTACTGCAGTGCCATAGCCTTTGGTGGTGTGGAGGAGTGGGACTTTGCCTGGAGAATGTTCAAGAACGCCACTCTGGCATCTGAAGCTGTCAGGCTCAGGTCAGCCATGGCCTGCACCAAAGCACCTTGGCTTTTAAATAGGTACGACATCCAAATGTGTGGGAAGATTCTAGGAGTTTTGTGAATGAGACACTTGTCTATGCATGTGCTCTGCCATTGTGCAACACTGTAACTGTTACATTCATGTAAGTTTAGCAGACCACGTGTTTCATATGTTTTCTGTACTTTCAAAGACACTGACTTAAACATTGATCTAAAATTTAGTTCCAAAACATGTTATCGACCATTTGACAAAAGTCTCAGCCAGAGATTTCCTGTAGGATATGAGAATGCACATTTTTGCTGAACAACATCCACTTTGACCACAAGTAACAGATGACCGAACAATGACACATAAACATGCAACATGCTGAAGTGGCACAGGAGGAAAACAGTAAAACACCGGAGTGTATTTGCTTTGCATTCCGCCTGAACACACGTTTAAAGCTCAATTGACTTTACTCTTTTAGGATAGTAGATAACAATTTGGATAATAACCACGTCACCCTTTTTACATTTAGCTTTAAAATATTCAATCTTCTGCTAATTTTTCCTCTGAAATAAATAAATTAAAGTAGTGTTTTGGAAATGATTTATTTGTAAGAAAATGTTTTGGTTGAGCCAGGTATCTGGAGTACACCCTAGATCCAACTAAGATCCGCAAGCAAGACGCCACTTCGACCATCCAGTCCATCGCCCGAAACACTGTGGGGATGCCGCTGGCCTGGAACTTCATCAGAGCAAGATGGAGCTACATTTTCCAGCAGTAAGAACACACTCCTCACAGGAGGGTTTGTTGGAGAAACAGTCAGCACTCACAAGGACTGAATTAAGCATGGGAAAATATTGAATACAAAGAATCCACAGCAGCTCTTAACTGTGTGTGTGTGAGTGTAAAAGTTAAAAATGCTGAGGACTTCTAGGTAGAAATGTAACTTCTCCAACTGCACAAGAGTGTGACTGCGTTTAATTCAAGAAAGCTCTAGATAGTTAACTGGAATAACAGTCAAGAGTCTTTGACAATAAATGAAGTGCTGATTATGTTGCGGTCTTTGAGCCTTGACACATGTCCAAACACCACCAGGCTTTATTTGCAGACTTTCCTGTTTACAGGGATATTTATCTGACATATGTTCAATGAGGTCAACAGCAGGATATACACAATTTCCATTCTGCTGGTCACCATCATTATATCACAACCCCTTATCATCTTTCTTTTCTTCATTAGATATGGAAGAGGATCTTTTTCCTTCTCCAATCTCATCAACGGAATCACAAAGCGATTCTCCACAGAGTTTGAGTTACAGGAGGTATGCAGCCCACGCAGCCACAACCACACTGAAGGGTATTTACAGCAAAAATTAAGACAACAAATTCAGGTTTTCTTTCTTTCTTTTTCTGTGTCTCCTTCTAGCTGAAGAAATTCAAAGAAGATAACCTCCATGTTGGTTTTGGCTCAGCCACCTTGGCCCTGGAGCAGGCTATAGAGAAGACCACAGCCAACATCAGATGGGTGACAGAGAACAAAGCCCGTGTGCTCAAGTGGTTTACTGAGGAGTCCACATGAGAACACTTAGACAGGCAATTTTTTTTTTTGCACCGTCAGGGATACGTAAAGAGTGACAATCACTATAATCATCAGGAACAACACGTGGCCAGTCCTTTTTTCTTGGTAACAGTTGTGCAAAGACAGCTGACACAATACATCACTGGTCATCAACTTCAGCACACAGGGACAGACACGTTATGATGATCACATGGATCTCTATATATCAGTGATGTAGCTGTAAATAAAGGAGTTGATCTCTCTCCTCTAGTCCGTGATTGTCAGAGAGACAACCATTGTAAGAAATAATCGTTTTGCTCACATAGCATTTATTCTTGAAAAGATATCAATTTGTCTTTTTCTTTTCTTCATATTTCATATTATATGTTGCTGCTTACTATGATGTATGCAATGCATTTATACCATGAATATGAGGCATTGAGCCACTCATAGAACACCAGAGCAGCTTCACTGTTTGTTTTTGCATTGATTCTACAATTAACTGAAACTGATTAGGGACCCAAATCATGATGGGATGTTAACTACATACTGTATTTCAAATTGACAACTGTGGTTTATTAACATTTCCTGCAGCTTCTTCCATGTTGAGTCTTGCTCAACACTCAATATCTTTACATTGACAATCCATATGCCCTTCACTGGTAGGAGACAAAGATTAGATTTTTATTAGGCTTCTTATCTGTTTTTAAATCTTGATGATTAGATCATAAATCATTGCACTACATGACATACTAATTGTCTAACCAGTTTATGCAAAGACTCAAAAGACAAATTCTTCAGAAAGACCGAATGTTTGTGTCTATTTTTCGACAAGACCAGAAGTTAATTGCTGCTGGTCACAGTGTGTGTTTAACTCTGGAGGTGGTTTCTGGAAGTGATAAAAGGCTCCACATAGACTGGTTCTCCCTGTCTAATTTTCTGTGTGGGTGTGTGTATGACTACCCTCATATGGGAATGGGTCCTGTCATGCTGTCTGCATTCTATCAAATACTGGAATCTTACAGGAAATCTTACACTTCATACAGTTGAGTCAGAAACTGTTCTCATTACAGCCTGTTCTAAACACAAGTTGTGACAGTTCAAGGTGACAACATGAGCTGCTCAGCGGTTTTACAGACTTTTTATGACCTCTATAAAAGTGAAAATAATAAAAGGGTTAAAGAGGCTCACTGTCAAAGTTAATCTACCAGCCACGATGACTACAGCACAGGTTGTGAAAACATTGTGTAATGTTTTCTGTGGCTTTTGAGAAAATTACCTAAGTGACATCACCCGGGTATCTGGGCTCAGGCTTGAAGAATACAAATTTTAAACCGCCATAGATTATCAAAGATTTGTTTCACTTCACTTCGTACTAATGTGAAACAAGAGGTCAAACCGAAGCTAAACATGTTGGAACATCAGTACGAAAAGCAGATCCTGTTGTTTCAAAATCTACTAAGAATTCTTATCCTGCATCATATCAGCTAGCATGGGACATGGTACACGCTAAAATCCGTACAATGAAATAGAATTTGTAATTAAGTGCCTCGGTAATGCTGTCTTTTCTGAAAAGAATGGTATTTAGCTCCATATTTTGTATCCAACACTGTTGAAAGAATATCATACATACTTGGACACAGTTGTATTCTGAAGAAAATTACCAAACTGGATTAATCTTCAAGACAAGACCCAACAAGTTTAGAACCCGACACAGGAGTTATTGACTGCCTATTCTAGATTTGATGATTGTGCAATATCCTGCTGCATTATTAGGACAGACTTAATTTGGATATGCTGGGGAATTTGCAGATTTAGCCAGACATGGTATAAATAGTAGTCCCCTTTGGCCACAAACTGAAGCTTTTCAGGACACATTTTCAACTGAGAGACCTGGTGCAGGTCACTGAATCCAGTAAAAACTAACTAAATACAAGGTAAGAAGATATATGAAGGAATTGGTTTAATGTCATTGCATCATATTGCAATTTGATGTGAAATGCTGTTTGTCGACATGTGGCGTGGCTCTTTTGAGTGCTTTGGCTCTTTTTTTAGGCATTCAGATGGAAAAAAACATACCTGTGTTAAACTTTTTTCAGAAAGGCCAGTTTGAGAGATAGATACATGAGTTTAAGGTTAAAAATACTGTGTTTTCTAATACTATGAGACATATTAACTACACTCATCATCTACAATCATGTTTTTCTGGTGATAAGACATGCCTGACTGTCGGATTCATCATCCTTCACCTTGCTCAGTTGAAGGGTGATGCTTCTGTTCTACTTATTGGACAAGAGATAAATTGTTCGATCTTTGAAATTATTTGCATATGTATTTCTTTTTCTGTTTGTAGACCAAAATCCAAATGGTGTGATGTCACAAAGACATTTCTGAGCCAGTTTTGTTGGCATAGGCGCTGGTGTAAAAAATATGTTTAACCATTGGAATGTCACCATTTCTTAAAGCCACAAGTATTTTTGTCAACCAGAGCAAACATAGAGTTTGCACCATATTTACAGCTAAATACAAGTGTAAGCAAAACCAACCGTTATTCCTTTTTATTTTGCAATGTGCTTCAATATCGGATAGCTAGATCTGTATACAGTTGACATTTGCAGATTGTATACACACAAACACACATAGTTCTACTACTATACCACACAATTCACAGTACTGAAATGAACTAGACCAGCTTCTTAAGATGGCCTTTATTTAGAGACATTATACAGGTATAAAGTTCATAGATTAGACAGGACTCCCTTATCTCAAGGACTTTTTTTTACAGCTCAATGTTTTGGACATTCAGTTGTTTTTCCCACCCATGAAATCAACCATTAACTTTGGGATGTATCTAACAGTAAGGCAGGGCATAAATAGCGATCACTTTCCTCCTTCTGTCTTCTTTTTCTCTGGAGGAGACATGGGGAAAGGCCTCTTCATCAGCAAAGCAGTGGCAGTAACCTGCGTGGTTGCAGCCATCAGTGCTGTAGCCACCATCATAGGCCTGGCTGTGGTTTACGCTAAGGAGAAGACAAAGAATGAAGTGACACCTCCAACTACACCCAGCCCTACCAGCCCCACCAGCCCCACCACACCCTCCCCCCCGAAGGAGCCCTGGCAGCGCTACAGACTTCCAGACTCCCTTGTTCCTGTCTCGTACGAAGTCAAACTGTGGCCCTGGCTGGAGCCCAACGCAGACGGCATGTACATCTTCAAAGGAAACTCCACAGTGGTCTTCAAATGTGTGAAGGAAACCGACCTCATCATCATCCACTCCAACAAGCTGAACCTCACCAGCTTCGAGGGACACCAAGCCGCATTGGGGTGCCTCAATGGAGCCACTGTGCCCAGCCTGAAAAAGTCCTGGCTGGAGATTCCCACCCAGTACCTGGTGGTCCAGCTCAACAGCCCACTGATTGCCGGCAGCACATATACCCTTTTTACCGAGTTTGTTGGAGAGCTGGCTGATGACCTGGGAGGATTCTACAGGAGTGAATACAAAGAAGATGGAGTGATAAAGTATGATATTCTCTTTTTTTTATGTCATTTTATTGGTTTCAAACATTTTAGTTTAGTTTAGAGAAGTATGCCACAGTGAGGATTTAAAGTGTAAAAAGTAATGTATAGTAATGTTATTTAAACACATGTACTTAAACCAGAGCTTCAGTTTAAAGGAAATGCAAATTCCCTTACTTTGCAGAGAGTTTATTGAGAAGACTGATGCCATAGAGAAAGTGAAGCAAGAAAGTGCATATATGTATGTCCCTTACATGTCACAAAGATTCCTTTAAATAACAATAACAATTGTATGTTATTTAAAATGTAGATATGTTGGACTATTGATAAAAAGGAACCTTTCTCATTATTTCATTACCAGCTTAGTCAATCAATTAGTGTATAGGAGAATATAAAGAATGCAT
The DNA here is from genome assembly GCF_010015445.1 of Perca fluviatilis. Lineage (NCBI taxonomy): Eukaryota > Metazoa > Chordata > Actinopteri > Perciformes > Percidae > Perca > Perca fluviatilis. Next base: position 279,101 of record NC_053114.1, read on the forward strand.
GGATGTGGTTGCAATATCAGTAATGTGTTGAATTTAGATTACGTTCAGTCCAGGATGCAACAGCATGCTTTACAAAAGAAACCCAACTTTTGTTATTTTTACAGCCACAAAGTGTAGGACTTAAAATATTGTCATGTTGGTGACTTCTATTGGTTGTATCAAAAAAGTAACTCTGGGACACAGCAATGCATATTCAGCTCCTGCTGCTGCTGACATTTTTTAATCATTTTGCTATTCTTCTGCGTTATTTATAATCCCTGTTGCAGCGCACTTGTTTAACTATGGGTCCCCTGGATCACTCAGGGTTCCCTCTATGTAAACAAGAGCTACACTGCTAATGAACAGCATATAAATATTCCCTTTATATAAAAAAAAAACACCAAATGACAGTAATGTGTAAGCCTAAATAGAAACAGTTTAATGCAACCATAAGACTGAATCCTGAAGTGAAGTTTTTACTGGAAAAGCACCTGCTGTCATTTTGCTGTCAAGTTAAAAACAAGTTCACACCCATTTTCAATGAGTTGCTGATATTTATTCTTGAAATTCCCTCAAAAATGAGGGAGAAGCGAAAAAGAAGGAAGGAAGTGGGTAAACACAAATGCACTTCTAGAAGACATTGAACACAGCTTATATGTGGAGAGTTCCTTTGACGTTTGATGTGGGTGATAATTATATGTTTTCATATCTGCTATTGTCAGAGTTGTTGCCACGACTCAAATGCAGCCAACGGATGCCAGGAAAGCCTTCCCCTGCTTCGATGAGCCCGCAATGAAAGCTGTTTTCTACATAACTCTCATTCACCCCCATGGGACAGTGGCTCTGTCCAACGCCATGAACTACAGCAAGTTCTTCTCTCATTGTCTAGTGCAATATTTTACATGTGGAATGTTTCCTAGTAACACAAAACTTTAAGTGTTATAATGTACCTTACCTCAATTACATTTTGATATGTCCAAATTGTCTATTATGTACTATATTCATACAATGAGCTTATAATACGTAATTTCTTCATTTATAATTAATGTGCTGCTGTCTTTCCCCCCACACAGACCCTGTTAACATCACTTTGGATGGACACAATTTAATTCAGACACGTTTTGAACCAACAGAGATTATGTCAACCTACTTGCTGGCTTTTGTTGTGTGTGATTTTACATTCACGACGAACACGACGAATCCGCATGCAGACGTTTTGGTAATTATTTATAAAATCTTACCACACAAATGGAAATGGTGTGCAATTTTCACATTATTTACAGTTGTAGGTCTTTGAACACTGAATGAACTGGACTGAACCATGCTATTACAGGGCACTACCTGTGTAACCCATACTTTGAAAGGTATGACTAGATCATATGGTGGTATTACTTGAATAATTTTGTATTAGTGCTTCTGATTTAACATTTTGTGTTAGTTAACTGTATGATTGATTGAAGTAATTTCAATCACAATTTGTTATCAGTTATAAATGCAGTTTTACAAATCACTGCTACTATAACTATTACTACGACTTCAGCTACCAATACAAACACCAGCTGTTGGCTCGTCTGGTGTTTGCTGCTCTGCCCTGTTGGTCGCAATGTTTCTATGCTGCCCTCTGCTGGACTCCCAGCTTAGATCAGCTCTCTGTACCATTATTTCAGTCTGGTTAATAAAGCACTGTTTTTGTCTAGATCAGGATCTGGGCTCGTAGGAAGGCTATAGAGGAGGGCCAGGGAAACTATGCCCTGGAGAAGACTGGGCCCATACTGACATTCTTTGAGAACTACTACAAGTCTCCTTACCCCCTGAACAAGTCAGGTAGGAACCACACACACATACACACACACACACACACACACACACACACACACACACACACACACACACACACACACACACACACACACACAGAATAACACAAGGACAGTGAATAGCCTACTGTATAAGTACTACTAACCAATGTTACTTTATGTATTAATTTTGTGTGTACAAAGTAACTGCTTATATTTTTGCTTTACATTTTTGAAAATGTACAGCCAGCAGTAAAAGAATGACCTGTATGACTCTGTAATCTTTTTTAGACCAGATCGCTCTTCCTGACTTCAGTGCTGGAGCCATGGAGAACTGGGGCCTGATCACCTACAGAGAAACAGCCCTCTTATATAATCCTGGCGTGTCATCCAATGGAGACAAGGAGTGGGTGGCAACAGTCATCTCGCATGAGCTTGCTCATATGGTATTAGGACATTCAGTGGTGTACTGCCAATCATATTTTTGACAGTTTGTGTTTGGCTTTGAAATGTGTTTATTAAAAACACATTGCCAATAAAATTAAGCTCTGTGCTCTCAGTGGTTTGGAAACTTGGTGACCACGCGGTGGTGGAATGACTTGTGGCTCAACGAGGGGTTTGCCACCTATGTCTCTTATCTTGGAGCCAACTATGCTGAACCAACGTGGAATATGGTGAGTTTTGTTCTCTTGAAGAAATACATCCAAGCCGAGAATATACCTGCTGAATATACTGAATGGACCTCTTTTTAAGTTGCTTGAGCAGAGTCCTGACAAAAGTGGCTATAGAAATAATGTTAATGTGTTCATTGCAAGTGTACGATCATGCCACAATGCAAAATACAAATATTTCTCGGTGCATTTTCCAGAAAGATTTAATAGTTTTGAATGAGATCATTGGTGTGATGACTGTGGATGCCTTGGCCTCCTCCCATCCCCTCTCGTCCAAAGAGGAGGACATCCTGAAGCCGGAGGACATCAGTGCACTGTTTGACTCCATCACATACAGCAAGGTGTGGTATAATTGAGGGTAACACTTCCCAACTTCTTAACCCCAATGTGTTGTTCTCTTCAAGCCCCACTAGACAAGATGTTAAACTCCACTAAACAAAAAAGGATAAATTAAATGTTCTCTTTTTTTCTCGAGTGACCCTAATCAAAGACCATTTGGGAACTACAGAATTAAAGTACTAATGAATTACTGATCCTCATTAACAGAATACTGTAATTTGGTCCCATCAGATATTTCACCTACTAAAATTGCTAATATTCTCCTGTGTTTTATTACAGGGAGCTGCAGTCCTTAGGATGCTCTCAGAGTTTATCACTGAGGCCGTCTTTTCAAAAGGACTCCAAGTGAGTACATCTATTTAGGTTTTGTTTTTGTTAATTTTTTTTTTTTATTTTGTTAATTTTGTCATATCAGCGTTTAATGACCTGCATAGAGTATAACCAATTGGTTATTATCTGTCTGCAGACATACTTAGAGGAGTTCAAGTATAAGAACACAGTCTACACAGACCTCTGGAGACACCTGCAAATGGTAAGATACCACCATTATCGTTGATTTCCATAAAACAGAGTGCTAAACTTACTAGGGCCTACTAGAAAATGCCTTCAACCCTTTAGTTTAACCTTTGTGCAGTATCTATAAATTTATGTTTATGCAGTTGTCAAAGATTTTTGGCCACTTAAGGGCAGTGTAACAAGCTGTAAACACAAAAAAGGCTAACTTCTTAGCAAACAGTTGCCTATTTAAACATCCAGTGGCAGACAAACATTAGCATTCATTTGGAGTTTTGTTTCTATACACCAACAAATTTAAGTTTAATATTCACTCTCCTGTTAGCTCTGTTTTTGGTCTCCACCAATTCTTGACACAAATATCTGGCTCTTTGCTAGTGGCTAACTTGTTCTCTTCTGGTATGACCAGTAGCTTAAGGTGGCTAATGTTAGCTATTGTTAGCAAACTTTATGTAAGTGTTTCTGTGTAACTGATATTACCAGTAATTTTCTGACTTTTCTACTCTTTTCTACTTGTGCTACTGTACACTTTAGCTATTAGCATTATACTGTATTTGTCACATGTGACCACATTGGCCGCTGTTCAACAAAAGATATGTAGGCTCGCTTTAAACTTTTGTAGAATGAATGTTATTTATTGTGACTCAATGATCAATGGTTAACAGTAGAATAAGCCAGTTCTGAGATCAGGTAAAAGGTCAGGACACCTTAAAGAAATATTGAAATATATATAAAGTAAAAAAAATTCCTCTGCAGGGAGCAACAAAGAGTCAAACTATTACTAATATTTGCTCTTATCAGGCAGTGGATGAAGCTGGCATAAAGCTGCAGCACTCTGTAGAGACTATCATGAACCGGTGGATTCTACAGATGGGGTTCCCAGTGGTCACCATCAACACCAAGACTGGAAGAATCACCCAGAATCATTTCTTGTTGGACCCAGACTCTGTTGTGGACACACCCTCAGTGTACAAGTAGGAAATATTCGTAATGTTTTATATGCTGAATATACTGTAGCCTATGTGGTCATATTGAACCCCTGCCTGCTATCTCTGTATACTCTGTGTTTATGATATGTATGGCTGGATGGATGCGCCTCTAGTTATGAGTGGTTTGTCCCAATTACATGGATTAAGACTGGTGGAGTGGAACAGCAGTACTGGCTTTTTAACAAAGAAGGTAAGGTTTATTTCAGGTGGACGTTCAGAGCATTGCAAAAATGATGAACACAATACAACTAGATATTTTTTCTCATTTTAAACTTAAAAAAATTCTCCAAACAGCAACAAACACAAACATGACTCTTGGTGCTAATGATTGGCTGGTGGCCAATCTAGATATGAAGGGCTTCTACAGAGTCAACTATGACTCTGAAAACTGGGATCGTCTACTCACCAAGCTGAGCTCCAAACATCAGGTACAACACTGTATATATATGTTTATAATGTTTACTTCTGCAGTGTTACTAAATGACTACTGAAACTCCAAACTCAATTCCTTTTTCACTTTTCAGGATATTCCAGTGATCAACCGAGCTCAAATTATCGACGATGCGTTTAACCTCGCAAGGTAAGGCCATATTTTTTTACAAAGCTTTGTTGTTAAATATTGAAAGAGAGAGCTGAGCAACTGTATGTGCCTTAATCAGGGCAAAGATGGTGGACACAACTCTGGCTCTGAGGACTACCAAGTTCCTCAATAAAGAAGTTGAATACATGCCATGGGAGACAGCCAGTCGCAACTTGAACTATTTCTTCCTGATGTTTGACCGCAGTGAAGTGTATGGACCTATGCAGGTAAGTGATGAATGGTCGACATTTGTTATGCTTATTCAATAATTTAACTCCAATGCTGATCCACCCCAAAAACAAACAGCAGAGTAAAAGTGTTTATGAAGAAATACAGACTGGATAATAATGGAAAAATATACCTGTAAATTATATGCAATGCAAATTGAATATAACCAATGTCACATTTTCTCTTTTCGAACCATACTATAAATTAACAAAACGTGAACATCTTCATCCCTCAGGCTTACCTAAAGAAACAGGTCACTCCTCTGTTTAACTACTTCAAAGAGCTCACTGTCAACTGGACAAAGATCCCAGAAAAGCACACAGACCAGTAAGGATGTTAACATGCCGTCTGTTTTAAACAATCTCTGTTTCACTCTTCAACACTGTGTGTGTGTGTTGTGTGTGTGTGTGTGTGTGTATATAACCTCTGGGACAATAACTGAAGCAGGATATGGTTGATAAATTAGCCCCCTGGAAAACAACATAATACCCAAAACTCACATTTCTTTTTCTTTTCTGTAGGGGGGAAAGGGGTTTCCTTTTTTTTTTTTTAAAAACAATTACAGCGGGCGCTTTACATAAAATTTTTTACACTGTATCTCTTTAATGTGTTCACTCCAATCTACTCTAATCTTGACAGAAATGTATTATATCTTCTCAAAGGCATAATTACCTATAGGTTACTACTTTTACAGTTAATTTAACTAATATTTGTTCAAAATGAGAAGGTAACAGTAGATTCTGTGTAAAAACTATACTATAAGTTAAATAAAAATCCATAAAAAACTAAAGTGTGAAATGTTCAGGTATTACTGGCCTGATATAACTTCATAATCAGTCTTCATCAGAGAATTTCTTTCACACAATAAGAAATAATATTTACTAATAATAATAAAAAAAAAGCATTACATTAAAATTACTTTGAGGCTTGTGACCGTTTTCAAATCTGGTCAAATAAAATGACCCATCTCATTCATGTGGACCCTACTCTCTTCCAAGATCTGGGGGATGTGAGGTCGGCAGGTGGACCCTCCTCAAACATTCTCCTGACCCTTGTATCGTCTCACGTCCCTGTCCAGGTACAACCAGGTGAATGCAATCTCTAAGGCGTGCAGCACGGGAGTGGAAGGCTGTGAGGAGCTGACCACTGGCTGGTTCAGAGAATGGATGAACAATCCAGCTAAAAACAAGTATGGTCCCACCCTGCGCTTTCCTTTTCTTTCATTCTTTCTTCCTCATACTCTTTTAATTTAACTTACTAGCCTTCTTCCAGTCTTCCTAATTTTCAGGTCATTTTAGATATTATTTTGTAAATTGTTCCTAAACTTGATAAATGCAGTAGTTGTTTTCTTTTAATTCAAGAATTTTCTTTGCCGTCCACTCAACCTACTGTACCTGATTCCTTCCCTAGCCACTGCTGTCATTGCCTTTAACTCTCTGTCATCTTCATCAATTGTTTCAGCATTAGTGCCAACTTGAAGTACACAGTGTACTGCAGTGCGATTGCAGCAGGAGGAGTGGATGAGTGGGACTTTGCTTGGTCCATGTACAAGAATGCCACCATCGCTTCAGAGGCTGATAAACTGATGTCTGCTCTGTCCTGCACCAAACAGCCCTGGCTGCTGAACAGGTCAGTAATACTGACGTCATGGTGGCTAATGTTTGTTCTCCTATTGGTCTTCTTAAGGTCCCTCTCTACTTTTATCACTATAACTAATCTGTGCTGACAGAGAATGGCCACTGCAGGGTCAAACCTTGCAGAAGCAAACACATGAGGTTTTTGTTCTCACTGTGAGTGTGTTTCAGGTATCTGGAATACTGTCTGGACCCAAAGAAGATCCGTAAGCAGGATGCCACCTCCACCATTGTTTCCATAGCTCGTAACTCCATCGGTCAACCCCTGGCATGGGACTTTGTCAGAGCCAAATGGGACCATCTATTCAATGAGTGAGTGTTCCCTGATGCACACACGTATGTGCCGTCAATTGGTAATGTCCCAGTTAGAGCTGTAACAATTCCAAATTTAACTGTACAATTAATTGTCTCAGAGATAATTGTGATTAACAATATAATTGTCTCTTTCAGTCAAATTTAAAAATATTTATTTATGTATTACTTTTTCAAACAAATAAAGTTTAGAATGAGTCCCAGGATACATCTTTCAGTTATATCACTGTCATGTGACCCAGATAATGTAATAACACAAGTACACAGCCTATGAAGTAAACCACGCCTCTTTATTATCATAAAACATTGTATTTTTTCCTTAAATGAACATACAATTGAAAATTTCCATCAACTGTCATATCCCATAGGACCTTAGCTTATGTTAGCAATTGCAGTTAAACAAAGAAACGGCGATTATGTAAAAAAAAAAAAGTGATTAGACAATAATTGTTACAGGCCTAGTCACAGTAAACTATGCTGCTAGATGTCAGGGTTAAACATGTTGCTATGGAGACAAAAGAAGGATTTTTAGTCTGGTGGTGTTGGTCCAGCATTTTTGACCAAACTGCATTATCTATAACTACTAATGGATATCCACAGTTCCCAGAGGATGAATCCTGATGATTTTAGTAATCCTCTGACTTTTCTTCTGACACCATCGTTTGTCCTTTGTCCAATACTTTGGTTTATGACCAAATACCTGCAGAACTGATGTCATTCTCTTCAACCGCTGATCCTCTTTTATAAAGCAAATGTTAACATTCTGACATGTTAAAACATGGTAAACATTTTAACTGCTAAACACCAGCATGTTAGCATTGTCATTGAGCGTATCTATGTCCCCAGGGTCCTATGTTTCCCAGCTCAATATTCCCTTAATATGACACAGTGAGGAAACCTTTCAAAGGGTTTTATGGTCTCAGCAATGCTTTTTTTCACTTATGTTAAATGTGTAATGTATGTTTCCATGGGTTAGTTATGTTGAAATCACCCACCTACAGATTGTAGCCTACTGATGCTATACTCCTTGAAACCTACCCCCTCAAATTTGTGGACAGATTGTTTCCTTTACTGAAGACATTCATATCTCCACAGTGGCTGACTGGATTTTTACTATTCAAACTGTTTTGAAATATCCTTCTCCCTTCGTTCTTTTGCAATTTGAACTGTAAAGATTGCCCTTACCGATCTCTTACATTGAGGACCCTGGGAACATAGGGATGACCCCCATTGTCACTGTGAGCATTTTAGCATGCTGATTTTTGATTTGGTTAGACAGCCTGTAGTTGTTTGCAAAATGATCAAAGCGTGTCTTGTTTTTCCCTTTTCTTCAGCTATGGTGGTGCATCAATGTCTTTTGGAGGACTAATTAATGGAGTGACCCAACGATTCTCCTCTGAGTTTGAGTACAAGCAGGTACAGTTAGTTTCTCCAATAATTTTGTCATTTTCTTTAGGACATATTATTTCACAATCACAATTTGTGAGTAAATTAATACATGTAACTAGACTAATGTTTGTAAGGTACCGTGCATGAATGTGATGTTACATGGTGAAGAAAATGTTGTTATATCCTAATCCTGTGTTTTGTTAATACCTGTTTATGCAGACATACTTTTTAGTCTTGTACTCTACATGCAGAATTGAACCCCAGTAACCCCCCCTACCCCCCTTCCCACACACACACACCCGTTCCTCTCCAGTTGCTGCAGTTCAAAGAGGACAACGCAGGCCAGTTAGGCTCGGCCGCCCCGTCTCTTGAGCAGGCGCTGGAGAGAACCGAGGCCAACATGAAGTGGGTGGCCATGAACAAGGATCAGGTGCTTCAATGGTTCCAGAGTGAAGCTTCTTCTCCTGTTTAATGCTCTCCACAGTTTTTAAATGTAGATTGTTTTACTCCAGCTGGAACCAAATGTATACATGTTCTAAATGTGATGGAGCTTTTTTAAATGTAAAGTTTTGATTATGAATTTTTATGGATAAAGACTATACAAAATCTAGTTTTATATGTGGACGATATGTTTTAATATTGTATATACTTTAGGGGAATTTAAATATTTTGACTAAATGTCACTATACAAAAGTGTGCTATTCTGTGCTCAGCAGGATGCATCCCCATATGTTTTGCATATTTTGTGGATGCCAGTCTAATTAAATAAAAGCCATATGAAGTTGTGACATTTTCCATGTTCAAAAAGTACTTTGAATGAGCTTGGCTATTTAGCTCTTCTGAAGGGAGCAACACAAAGAAGACAGAGAACATTATATGAGACCACCCTGGGGATTTTTAAAAAGTTGTAAGCACAGTTTGTGTTTCTAGACTGAAAGCACTGCAGGGAAAACAAATCCCATATAAATGTAAAATGCCTGGAAATATATGTACACAAAGTTTCAGTTATTAAATATAGCCACTCCAGGCATCTCAGCAACAACACAGATCGCAGTATTGACATAGCAACAGTGTCAAAATGAATTGGTCAAAGTGAGCCAGCCATCTTTAATGACATTATTGGTCATATTAAGTTATTGGGCATATAACTGCAGAGAAGCATCTTCCAACAGGAAGTGACAATCAGAACTGGGAGTAAAATAAAACCAGTTCATCAGCATTCAAATCAGTTATTTATCGCAAGGTTTCTTTCATGATCTCAACCACCAGCCGTGTTTACACAGGATATAAAAGGTGCCAATTAACTGGTCCTAGTTCAGCTGCCACTTCTCTCAGTGGGGGTCTTTCCTTAAGGACTTTAGAGTGGATGTGCTCCCTGTTTAGCACCTCCTGCTGACAGCTGCAGTGTTTGTGTAAGGAAGTGGAGGCCAAGCACCAAGTGTGCATGATTACCTTTGTTTAGTTTGTAAAAAAAAGAACAGACAGAAATAGAAAACCAACAACAAACCCATTTGAATGAATGCAACAAACTCAAGGGTTATTTTTGATAAATAATGTTTATTCTGTTCACATTGTGAAAGCTCAATAAATATACAATTCTATATAAAAAGCACAAAAAGGATATAAATATATTTTGTTCAAAATAACAAAAATGACAAGTTTTGTCCATAAATTTTGTTCAAAGTCATTGTTGCAATGAGAATAGTTGAATGGATTGATGGCCATATCTCTCAGCACTGTCCAGAGAAGGCTGCATTTTGAAGCTGCTGCTGCTGCTGCTGTGGCATCCAGTACTGCTCGCTGGTGAAGCAAACTCCATTTGAAACCTGACAATAGAAAAGAGATTTTGGTTAGGATCTCATTCAACTGTAGCACAAGATCATTGTAAAGCAAATTGTCTTTAGCTTAAAAGCTATGAAATTTGTGGAATTGTATGACCATGACATGAACATACCTGATATGAGTGCTGCAGAGAGAACAGCTGGGCTGTGCTCATGGAGTTGCAGTCTGATTCTTGTGGGCTGTAGCTGGCTGTTGGCTGACCCAGGAACTGGCTGAGGTTTTGGGGCTGCTCCACAAAACCTGAGGACCTCTGTTCCAGCACCTCCTTGCTGAGGCCCAGCTGAGCCGACAGGTAGGAGATGTAGCGGATGGTGAGGCGCAGCGTATCGATCTTGGTCAGGGTCTGTCCGGCTGGTGCCACTGAGGGCGGCAAGTACGTCCTGAGGTGTTGCAGGGCCTTGGTCAGATCCCTCATCCTCAGCTTCTCTCTCTCACTGGCTGTCTGGCGCTTCTTCCCCGGATACCTGGATCTGGATTTCTTTATGGTGGAGGTGATTGGATTGGAGGATGTTGAGCAGGGCAGAGTCTGTGTCTCGTGGGTAAGATGAGGCACTTCAGGGCTTTGAAAGATAAAACTGTCCAAAATGTTTTGTTCATTTCCGGCAGCCTGGAGGGAGGTAGGGGAGAAGCAGAATGAGTCCACAGAAGAGGTGGGAGACAGGCTGCTGCCAGCGCTGAAGTAACCAGGGTCCAAGGCTGGATCATGGGCAAGAGGATCATAGGATTTGTCCAGCAGGGACTCGCAGTCAAACAGGAAAGAGTTGTCCTGGAGCTGGAGAGGAGAGCAGTAGGACACCTCCATAGCTGCAGCTGTTGTAGTCGGTGCTGTGGTTGGAAGCTCTTCCCTGAGCAGTGAGTGGTCAGTGTCTTGCTGGTGAGGCAGGCAGAGGATAGTGAGGAAGACCAGGGAGGCTGCTCCATATATGAGGTGGGAGGTGCGAGGTTGCACCTCCAGCAGCCACCTCTGGTCCTGAGAAGCTCTGGGAGCAGGGCTGACACCTAGGCCGGGGGGTCCCATGGGAAACATGCCAGCTCCAGGACAAGGTGTGACCTGGCTGCTCGCACAGGCATCATAAAGTAGTACACACTCCTGCAGCCTGAGAACCAGAGCCTGCCATGACAGGGCTTGTACCTAGGTCTGTCTCTGAACCTGAGGAATCTTTCATTAGGGATTTTGAAGTGCCATGGGCTGTGACTGGAAGCTGCCAGATGACTTGTTACCAGAATATCCATTTTCATAAATGGCCGAGTGAATGAAGAATAAGCCCTGCAACTGTAAGGTTTCAGGTTCAGTGAAACACAGTCGTCAATGCTATGTCCCATCATCTTCATTATCCATGCACATTAAAATTGACTGGTAATCCTACATCCTGTCCTCTGCACATTCTACATATGCTGAACTTTTGCACATCCCTTGACATTTGCACATGCTGCAGTAATCCATACAGCCTTTTTGTTCCCGAGGAAAATTTTAGAATATGTTGCACCAACAAGGCAAATTCCTCATAAGCGCTAGTTACTTGGCAATAAATCTTTTTTTGATAAATCTTTTTCTGAAGTTGTGTAGTTTGATCAGAGTTAATTTAGCAGTTCTGCGTCTCATTAGTGCAGCTCTTTCTTTCTGCCCTGGTGTCCTCTCTTTACGAGGTCAGGCTGAAGAAGTGTGCCAGCCGGGGCAGCTGTGAAGTGTGAGGAGTTTACACCTCGTCCTGTTTGGACAGCAGTAGGCCTCACTGGCATGGGAACCCTGATCAGCACTGGAAGAATGTGCACAACCAGTGACTACCAACATATCTTATATCTGAGGAACTGGGCTGAACTGTGTCTTTCATTAGGCCTTATTATGCCTCCCTTGCAAAAGAGGTTTCCAACCTCAGACTTACCTGATTAAATATAATATAATCTTCATTTTCTTGATTGCTAACATTACAAATAAGCCAGTTTAATTTCTCTGTAATTGTGGAACTATGATATTGGAGAGAAGTGCTTAATACTGGCTAAGATTGGTGGCAGAGAAGATTTACATAAAAACAAACAAGTGAGGGTGAAGACGAGTGATCATAATTCTTTGTGTAGATGAAGACAAGATACATCATGTCGTCAGTCTTCTAATGTATATTTTCTTTGTAACTTCATATTACTTTATACTTACGGTAGCAGTTTTTTTTGCCTTTATAATAAAATCAGTCCTGACCTCAGTGATTAGTTGGTATCTGAATTTAGATGTTCGAAACAAGAATACTAATTTTTCCTATTTTGTTTTTATGCTGCCATGCTGCAATCATTTTTGCATAATCACATAACTTTACTAATGCATAATGATGTGTCTTCCATTCATGCACACAATTCCTTTCATAGAACAGTAGGTTTTATTTTTCTATTTTTGAAGGTATCAACAGACAACACTGGATTTTCTCTGATATTTCTGTGGATTTGATCGCCAGGTGTCGCCAGGTGTCGACTGTGGATCTGCGTCCCGAGCACTGTTCCCACAAACTGCCGCGTCACATTTGACTCCTGCTCTGCAGCAGAGGTGAGACCTATGAGCAGGACGTGTGAACCAGTCTCACACTGATCGCTGCCACCTCAGTTATGCAACAAAAACAGACATCTGATTTTAGGAAAAATATCCAAAGCAACATTTCTAAATGGCATTAAATGTTATCTGGCTAAAGCTGTCTTTATTATTTGTCTTGGGGAGTGTGTTAGGTGACACCAGACTTGATGTCTGACCCAAGGACTAGTTCCCACAGTGACCTTTAACCCCCCTACATCATTACTTTATGTGACATGATAATACGAGTAACTGGTAACAGCAACTCAGCGTTTATATTTCTGTTGTTGTAACAAATGTGTTTTTTTTACATATACAATTGTCATTTTCCTCCTATTGTACTGTACCTGTTTCTCTGTGACATATGGGTCACTTTTTTAAATATGAACACATTCAAATTAGGTTCATCTAATAAAATGGCTGACAGCAACTAATTCTAGCACAGAATTGGGTTGATTAAGCGTGAAAAGTTTTTACAGATGGGATCCTTTCAGTTTTGGTTTTATTTGTGTATATTTTTGTGGAAATTCTATTTGTTTCAAATGATAAACTGATTATTATTTTCCATTACAAACCTTCTGTAGAGTTTCCCCAGCTGTCAGCTTTCTTCTTTCCGTCCCAGGCTGATGATAGAGAGGCTCTGTCTTCTCTTAATCCACATTAAGCTCTGACGGTGTTTACTCACATGTAATGAGTGAATAATCAGCACAGCAGTGCTAACCCTTTCATCCCAAATCCTGTTAGGCCACAGAGTTTATTAGCTTTTCTGTGATGAAAGACTTAAGTGAGTATATTAGGCTTTGCTGCTTGCATATCAAATGAACTGCATGTATGTGGCAAACTAAACACTCAGGCCTAATTCTCTTTGCCTGCCATGCAGACCCACACTTCTCTATGAATATTAAAGCCCTCTCTGTTGGCACTAGCAGGTAATTAGGGCTGCAGGTGAGAGAAAAGAGGGGAAAAGCAAGGAGGATCTTATAGCTTAGTCTAGACTCAGCGGTGCCAATGACCTCTCTGTGTTTGCAGAGCCCCATTAACAAATATACACTAAATAAACTAGATAACCCGTGGCAGAGGTTGATCTCTGGTCTGCTGTGGAACAAACCTCAGAGTGCTCACTCCTCCCATGCTTCAGACCGTGAGAGGAAATCCCTAGAATGTTTCTGGAAGGACTGGTGTCTCAGTGGCTTTCAGGTGGTAATGTTGCTTGATCCCATGTTTGTTACCTTATATGTAATATTCTCTTTGGATTGTAAATCGCTTCTCTATGGCATATATTTTGCCTGTGACATTTATAGCATGCATCATCTGCTGTAGAGTTATTGTAGTTGTCATTGTTTTTAAAATATTGTGTTATCTCCTAGATACTGGAACATATGTTAAAACATAAAATCTTGGAAAAACACATGACATAATACAATATATTTTCAACCAGTTGCGTCAAAGGATCTTTTTTTACAATTAATTTTCTAAAATACAAAGTATCTATTGTTTTTATGTGTTTCCATTTTATTCAATTTTAAGTTGCCGCATGTTTGCAGCAGGAAAAAATAATAGAATTAACGATGTCTGATTTTCATTCAGCTGCTTCAGTTTCAGGGAATCCTCGTTCACGATATTGGTTTCCCGCTGTAGTATGACACGTTCAAATGTCTGCTGTGAAAAAAGTCTAACCAGGCTGGAACATAATGATGTTGAATATTTCCTTATTTTTAAAGATTATTAGATGCCTTTTTTGTTTGTTTCTTAGATCATTAACAGCGACGATGCTGACAGGAAACATTGGGGGAGAGCTAAGATAAGATGTGCTTTATTGTCCCCTTAGGGAGACTTCTCCTGGGCTCAGAGGGCTCATGGCACTCCACACAGGTCGCCTCATGGAATCAAACGGAGCTTCATGGTACGTGTCTCAACTGTCAGGCCACCAGGACGCCCACAATATTTCCATGTTGGACTTGACTGCAGCATGGCATTATTTTGGGTTTAAATATTTCAGTGTAAAACATGTAGCTTCAATGAAGAGTTGTACTGTAACAAGCTGATACAGAAAAGATATGATACGGAAGGATAGGTTCAAAATTCTGGCAAAAGTCTGGCAGATGCCTATATAAACAATGAAACAATGGTTTTGTTTGTTATCAATCCTCCTGTTCATACTGGCTATTAAGAGATCCCTCTCTGAATCCCTTTCAATTTAAGTGATAGAATCCACAGTCTTCATTTTGTGCAAAGATAATATAAGGGTTCAGCAGGCTGAGCGAATAAAAATAATGCGAGTGTATCCAAGTTAGTCTTTTTAGTACGAAATTCCCTCTTTGTGTTTTCTTATTAAACTGCAGTGAAAGTATGGTAACAAAGGGAGGGAAGTTTGTACTAAAAAGACTAACTTGAACCTATTCTCTCACAATGTTGAAGCTGCTTTTGTTATAAGCTTAAATGTCTTAATTGCAAATTTGCAAATAATCACTTCCTTTTACCATTAAATAATATATGAACAATCTCTGATGATGTGCAAGTGCAAAAGATAACCTATTGAGCAATTTCTTGGCCTACCTGTGCACAGTGGAAACAAGTTCTACAACGCTGACATGTAACTACCTTTTTTAACTGCAACGGCAGCATTCTTTGGAGTTGTGTTTCTGTCCAATATTCACTCTCCTTCTAGCTCGGTTTTAGTCTCCACCTACTCCTGAGGGAAACATCTGCCTCTTTAGCTGCTAAATGCCCCACTATGTTCACCACATGAGTCTCTGTGTCTGTCTGCTGGTTGGTGCTGAGCAGGTATTGTACAGTGGCTTTTCAGAGTTTTTTTTACTGAAAACGGCTGCCTGCTGCAGGTTAAAATGACTTTTTGAGAGCAGTGTGGGAGTGAACCAACTCAGTTAGTTGCAGGCTGGATAGCTAAACAATGAGCTCAAACTCTCTACAAAGCTCTGTAAAGCCGAGGTGATACTTCTCTGTCGCTACTAGTGACCCATTCTTTTTAATATACCTGGAAAAAAATATGATCTACAACATAATAAAAAAATTAATAGGGAGGCTTGCCATTTAATGGTATTTGTATATTCCTATGCTATTTCTTCATCCAGATGAGAAGCCACAGCTGGATTTGTAGGGTGCCAGAGTGCCTTCATGACCAGCAGAGGACGCTCTGTAGCGTTTTGTCCTGGGCTCCATCACATTCACATACAAACTGGGAGCTAACCAGTACAGCCACAAGGCTTTCAGTGATGACAAAATGTGAGACATTTTAATATTTTATTATAAATAGTGGTATAAAGACATATAAAAATAGTTGTTAGACATATCAATATTTACATGGAACAATTCACAGGACAAAATAAATAAAATGTAGAATAGCATATACTTCAAATAAATTATATGTTTCACAGTGAGGCAGTAAAGGAGAGAAGTAGTTTGTGTCTGTTGTTGGAGGATGATGATGGTGTTTAACCCCAGTACTCTCTGGGAACCAACGGTATGCAGAAGTCTTTTCCACACATCTGTATTAAACAAATCAACAGGACATTTGATTAGCATGTTGTGCTTTTTAGATTTTTTTAAATGCAAGATGTGTTATTTCTACATATAGAGTGTCATAACAAAATGAGTAAATGTTCACATACCTGACAGCAGGGCTGTGTTGCTGGAGATGACTGCAGGATGGCATCCATGCTCATGTCTCCCTGAGGAGCTTCAATGTACTGTGTACTGTACTGATCCACTCCAAAACTACAGCTCCCAGAATGCAGCATGGTGTTCTGGCTGTAACACTGGGCTGGGTACAGGCTCTGGTTCTGCAGCTGGGCCTCCTCCTGTCCTCCCATGGCAGCGTGCTGGAAGTAGCTGAGGATGTCAGGTGAGGAGGTGCCGCTGGCCGAGGTATCTCCTTGTTCCCTCCTCTGAAACAGCACCTCCTCGCTGAGGCCCAGCTGGGCCGACAGGTATGAGATGTAGCGGATGGTGAGGCGGAGAGTCTCTATCTTCGTCAGGGTCTGTCCGGCGGGGGCCATTGAGGGCGGGAGGTAGGATCTGAGATGATGCATCGCCTTGGTCAGATCCCTCATCCTCAGCTTTTCCTTCTCGCTGGCGCTCTCTCTCTGCTTGCTGCGCATCCGGGTGGCTAGGCCCCTTTTTCTGCCACGTCCAGACAGGGACGATTTGAGGCTCTGGGAATATCCAGTCTTAGCTGTCTTAGGAGTGGACTGTGGCAGCTGCTGGTAGGACGGAGAGAGGCTGGAGTCCATAGAGGTGACCGGGGAGAGGGTTTCTGAAGAGGAAATGCTAGACAGGTCTGAGTCGTAGCACCACTGGTACTGCAGGCCGTAGTTGAGCAGAGGGACCGGGGAGATATCCATGTTGTGTGGAGGGAGTCTGTGGTCTGACTGGAGAGACTGGGAGGCTGTAAGTGCTGCTCAGCTCTGTTGCACTGGTTTATAAGTCCAGGCCAGGCCGCAGAGGTGTGAAGTGACACCTCTGCAGATTCTCACATACCGTCACTGTCTAAAGCAGAGGCCACTGCCCCTGAACACACACACACACACACACACCCACACACACACTCCCTCACTGGGACCCTTGTCTCAGGACCTCTCCCTCTCCTCTGTGTCTGGGAAAATTCAGCTACAGGAGTGGAAGTGTGAATTTTGACTCCTTCTCAAAACAATAAACAGTTTTTGCTTTGTGTGTTTTTGTCCCTGCAGCAACCCAGATGCATTTTGCACATGTTTAAGGGATAGGGTTTGTTTTGAATGGTCCGTTTTCTCCCGCATTCACTTTTTTTTAACACTATTCAGCAAACTGGACAATATAATAGAAGTGTGAAAAAGACATGCACTGCAAATATAAAATGACTATTGTATTATACCTGGATAGATGTTATTGACTATCTTTAATGAGCACATTTTGAACTTTTATCATTTTGAATGCAGGACCTTTACTTTGTACCTGAGTATTTTTACATTTGTCCTTGGTACTGCTACTTTTACGTCTGTAAAGAGTCTCAGTATTAATGTATTCATTTATTTATTTAAATAAGCACAATGCACAATTCCCAACTTAAAAACAAAACAAAAATGCTGGATAATTTTTAACTGTAACAATTAATCTTAAAAGACAGACAGTAAGTATGTTCACCTGTGGTAACTAACTGTGCCATAGTATTACAGCACTGTACAGGCTATGATAGAAAGGTTAAATCCATAAAATTACCATTACAAAAATGGTCTAATGTTAACAATTATATTCAAAACTACTGTGGATATGTAGTATCTCTCTCTGAATGAGTTTTCTTTGACAATTTGTATCTCTGGAGAGATCAATAGCAATTGATCTGTGCTACCAACACAGTGCTGTTATAGTGTCAGTGTCGTATTTTATTTCATTTATCAGGATCCCATTAGCCGATGCAACAGCTAATTTTCCTGGGGTCCACACAGCTGTATTATATTTTGATATGATTCTACTGAATTCTGGGCCCAGTGCAGACCAGCAGACTGTGTGCTCTGTATCTAAGAAAACAACCTCTATGATTCTTAGATTCTTACATATTGGGACATGCATAAACAGGCAAAGCAAAGGTCTGAAACAGCCTGTGTTAAAATGTACAGTATATCATCCTGTCAGTGTGCCAGGAGTCAGGATATGTGTCATGATTATGTGAGCAGAGATAATCCTGTCCTCGTTACAGGTTGAAACTCCCTTCTATCGCTTCGTCCTCCTCACCTCACTCCAATCTTGAACCTGACATCAGTGTGCTCTGCCCTCCTCCTCCACTTTATATCCCACCACTTCTCACCAACATGATCATTTTATAGTCACAGCAAGTCACACTGTGACTTCATCTATCTATCCTTCACTTTCTTTATCTTGATCTTGGAAGTGAAGCTTCCTCTACTGCTGCTGCTACTACTGTGTGTGTGTGTGTGTGTGTGTGTGTGTGTGTGTGTGTGTGTGTGTGTGTGTGTGTGTGTGTGTGTGTGTGTGTGTTGCATGTGCGTCTGGATAGGAACCTATGTCTTACATGGCTAAAATGTAAATATAAACACATTTAATGACGCATAATGACCTGTATTATCCAGTTAAAGCAGAGGTGTGATGGTTTCACGCTGATGAGAACTGATGAGCCTGGAGGCGTCACTTCACACCTCAGCTGTGAGAACCGGGAATGCTGGGAAATACTGTCACTGCTTACCTCTCTCTGTCCCCATTGCTCCCCTCTTTCTTCTGTGTTTCTCCACGTTTCCTTTTTCAACATCAGATCTCTTTAGGAAGAGTGATGGATTTGGATACAGAAATAGTGATTTAACTTTCAGTAATACCACCTTTTGTTGCTTTAGAGCACGGTATTAAGGCACATTATGATACTTTGACATGAACAGTATTAGGGCTGGGCAATATGTCGATATTCTATCCACGTTGATATATGAGGCTAGATATCGTCTTAAATTTTGGATATGTGATATGTTGATAAGTGTTGTCTTTTCCTGGTTTTTAAGACTACATTACAGTAAAGTGATGTAATTTTCTGAATTTACCAGATTTACTAGCTGTTCTAGTATTTACCTTTACCCACTTATTCATTGTATCCACATTATTGGTGATTGTTTATCAAAACTCTTTGTGTTAATATTTTATGAAAGCATCAATAGTCAACCCTACAATATCGCCGCAATATCGACATTGCTGTAATTGTAAAAATGTAAAAATATTGTGATATATAATTGCCTATTTCCACGCAAAATATGCGGGGCTTGCATGATTTCATAATCCCTACATTTTCGTTGCAAAAAAGTCACATATAGCTAAGCAGAAAGTTGAAAAATGGTGCGTTTACTTCAAACAAGAGCAGCAATTTCCCCCTGTTGCCATGGGAACGTTATGAAGTGACGTAATTACGCGACGTGAACATCATCGAAAAGCAGGGTGTTGGGGAGGAATCACATTTTTTTCTCTTTTTCATCAAACCGCAATTTTTGCAAGTTCCCGCAATTTCATCGCATAAAATTGCACGGATGCATTGGAGCCCATTTGAAGCAAAAAAAAAAAAAAAAAAAAAAAAAAAAAAAAAAAAAAAAAAATTTTTATTGTGAGAGGTGGTGGGGTGTATAATATGACTGAATCAACTTGAAATCAAATATATACCCCTCCCAAAAAAAAAAAAAAAAAAGAGAGAGAGAAAAAAAAAAAAAAAAAAATTTTTTTTTTTAATTTTTTTTTTGTTTTTAATATTACAAAAAAAAATAAAAAAAAAAAATAAAACACCCTAAACAAACTAGTTGTGAGATATGTGCTGTGTCAGGCTGAGGACAGGGTGAACTGGGGTTGAACCCACAGTGCGACCCTGCCAGTCACCCTGACCAAGGTGAGGCTGTGGGAGCCTGGCTGGGAGTTTGGCACCTCTGGGTGGATGAACACCCACTGCAGGCTCTAAGGCTGGGCTGCTTGCCACCTGTCTGGGCCTCCTGACTCCTTCAAGCCTACCAAGACCTCCAGTGTGCGCCTTCTTCTTGGAATTAAATTAGACATAATGTCAATAATTTCTGTAGGGACATTTGGTTGGCGTCACCATTGATAAACAATGATACAGTAAAGACAAAAAGATCATAATCACAGTACAGAGAAATAACCTGTTGGAACATGCTGCTTTAGTCAATGCTGCAGTCAGACTTCAAGACCACAAGATGGTTCCAGTTTTTATAATTAGGCAATAATAAAAGAAAAAAATTAATAAACAAGACTAATGCAAATGCTTCCATAAGGACACAGGGGGTTACTGGATTATTTGATACGTATGAAAATGTTCCACATCAAATCCAATGGCCTTCACGGTTCCCAGATCTCAACCCAATTGAGCATCACTGACAGATTGTGGAGCAGCAAGTTAGACAGTTCTCTCCACCTCCATCATAAAAACACTAAATGAGGGAATATCTTTGCAACAATGATGTTTCATCTCCCCAGTGGAGTTCCAGAAACATGTTGAATCTTTGCCAAGGAGCATTTAAGACATTATATATTGATGTTTCCTTTCATTTGTCACCCATTTATGTGTGCACACAACAACAGTTAGTTCACCACTCCACTGTACACATGAACAAAGATGAGGCATCATGGAAGTTTACTCTTCAGCGATATGAAGTTACATCAATAGAAGGATGAATCAACAAGACTTACGACATTACTAAATTATTCTAACTTGTGCGGTGTGTGTGTGTGTGTGTGTGTGTGTTTGTGTGTGTGTGTGTGTGTGTAGTGTGTAGTGTGTGGTGTGTGTGTGTCTGTGTGTGTGTTTGTGTGTGTGTTGTGTGTGGAGTGTGTGTGTGTGTGTGTTTGTGTGTGTGTCTGTGTGTTTGTGTGTGTGTGTGTGTGTGTGTGTGTGTGTTTGTATGCATGTCAGTGAGTGAGGTGGCAGGTGAGGGGGATACATTCTGCACCCTAGGTGTGAAACATAGCTGGAACTGGAGGGGTCAGCCAGAGGTGGACAGTAAATTTCCTCTAATTGTAAGAGAGTGACATTCGCAGAACATAACTAAATTCAACAGAACGACTTAACACAGTGATTTGAAATACATTACATTGTTGAAACAGGAAGTAGGGAGCAGGAACTGAGTGTTGACTTGGTTGGAAATGTTGATAATATTCTAGTTTTCCAGCCCTCCTAGAATGGTAGAAACCTAAATCTAAGTTACGTTAATCAGCAAAATCTCAATCTCAAGTCAAGTCAAATAATATGAAATCATTAGTTACAGTGTGTCTTCTGTTTGCTGCCCTTTATAGTTTGACATCCAGATAAAGCTGGCAGACAGATCAGCAGAGTGTCTTTCACACCTCTGCCAGGGTAAACACATGCTCCTACTACCGGCACTTGCTCACACTTGTGTGCTGCCATGTTTTTACAAGTCCTCCTCGCTTACGCCCCCTACCCCACACAGCTGCCACCGACATGGGAACAGTTATGTTCAGCTTACACTTACTGCTCTCAGGCCTGAAATATACCTTGTTTCTAGAAACCAATCTGATGTTGAGACTGTTTTCAGAGCAAGAGTAATGAATGAGTAAAAGATTCAGATTTGACAAAAATGATTACAGGTTAAATACACTTCAATTTTTTTTTACGTCACAGAACAAAACAAAAATCTCAAGGTTCCCCTGTCTGCACTAACAAAGCCACAGACTTGCAGACAGTGCTAATACACTCTGTCCACTAACTCAACATATTTTAAAACATCCCACAATTAATTGTGACTTTTTCATTGCAAATCCCCTGTGTACTTTCCTTAATAAGCATGTTTTCCATCTGTTAAGAAATTAAAATGAAAAAATGTTGAATGTTTTCACATTTTATATCTTATGAGGACCACAGTTACAATTTATATTGACATCCTTTGTGATTTTATTTCATACATCAGACTTATTTAAAGGACAATCAACATTTTGGGAAATGCGCTTATTTGCTTTCGTGCCAAGGTTACGGTAAAACTAAAGCTACAGCTAGCAGCCAACAGGGTTCACGGCTTGCCTTCTCTGTTCAAAAAATGACATTGCCGAGAAACAGTCTGGCACATAACCCCCTGTCATTTTTATGCTACAGTTTTGGCACAAATAATACAATAAGATATAACGTGTTAATTAGTGAGATTCGACCAATGTACCACATGTACAGAGTTAGCTCTAAGCTAGCTAGCAACAGATGCACAGATCGTGTCTGTGGGAATGTATTTTTGTGTTCATCTCTGACTAAATTCAGAACTCAGCAACTCCAGTTCTTCCTGTTATTTTTCAACGTTTTGAATGTCCTGGGCTAGCTGTTTATTCCAATCTTTAAACTATAGCACACATGTATGAGTTGGGTATCAATCTTCTCATGTATTTCCCAAAATATTTAAGTATTTCTTAAAGTCTGATTTGAAACTCTAACGTTCAAGTTTATGACTTGTTTCATATGTTTATTCCACATTCTGCATCAATTATTAACCAGGAAACGAGATCATAAGCCCTCAGCTTTATTCAAGTCATGATGGAGCTACTATTTTACAGCTAATATACACAGGTCTACAGTATGTACAACAACAAATATAGTATTGGTAGTCAGACTATTGTGTAAATTCACAGACATGTGGATAACAACCACACGGGAGCGCACGCGCATGCATGCACGCACACGCACACACACACACACACACACACACACAGCTCAGTCATGCAGAAAAAACTAACATGCTCCTTAGAAATCTTGACACATGTCAGAAATGCAGCAGGTTTTGTAAAACTGTTCTTCATCAGAACATCAAAATGAGAGCATCATATCAAAACATCTAATCTCACAGTTTTGTATCATTCTCTTATTTAGAAAAAAAAATGAATTAATTAAACAAACAGAACAATTCCTTACACAATGTCATGGCAAGATGTGACTTATTAGACTCTGATTCTACGTTATCACCAGCTACAGAACACATAACAGACACAACGTCCCAGTCGAGGACAAGACGGCAAACAGGAGGCGAATCCAGTCGGCTGTTTAGGTTGGATTTGAATCAGCTGGGAGAAATGAACAGTAGAGGATTAAAAAATAAATAAAAATAAACAATCCTACATTTAAGAAAATGGTCAATCCAGGTTTATGTCTAGAGAGATCAAACGAAGCAACAACATGGGAACTAAAGAATACTATATACAGTGCAGGATAAATTAAGATTGGGGGAACAAAAGATGTGTTTTCTCTAAATAACAACACCAGCAGTAATATTGATGCCCAGCCACGGTGGAATACAACAGCATTCAAATCCAATTCAAGTTGATAATAGTCAACGGCTATAAGTCCTCTCTCTTTCCTTTTTTTCCAACAGGGAATGAAATCAAAGCACAACATGGTAACATGAACTACATCACCTTTCACGTACAGACATATTTTCATCTCATGTAATTTTTTTCTTTTACACAAACCTCAAACAAAACAAATGTTTCTACACTGTGTGTGTGTGTGTGTGTGTGTGTGTGTCTGTGTGTCTGTGTGTGTCTGTATGTGTGAGAGAGTAAAGGATGAGCAGTAAATGATACAAAGGAAATGACAAACACAACTTTTATATGATGTCACAGAAATGCTGGGCAGTCTGAGGAGCTTACACAGGGAATAAAAAAGCAACCCCAGGTTTACATAGGCAACCAGACAGGATTTCAAAATGTTTAATCATAACTCATAATAACACAGCTAGCTGGTCTTTCTTACTTGTCTTTCCAATTCAGTTTAAGCTGATACACTTCCAAAAAGCTTTTCCCCATAGATATACAGTGGTTGAGGCCTGGAGGCTGCAGGAGTTTGGCTTTTCAAGTGAGGATTTTCTCCCGGGTTTCAGGCAGCTTCAGAGCTACCAGACCTCCGCAGACGAGGGCGGCGAAGGCCAGGAAGATGGGGATGATCTTAGTGATGCCAATAAAGGCTGCAAATATGGAGCAGGCAAGGATGGCAGCAAACTTACAGATCCCATTCAGGATACCGAACGCTGTCCCTCTGCAGAGTCACAAAGACAGAGAAAGATTACATGACTGACTGATGATTGAATATGATTTTGATTTTTGATAGTACAAGTCATTGTTTTCTTGCTGAGAGTGAATTCCTATCTGACTCCTAAAAAATATTAAAGGGCTCATATTATGCTCATTTGCAGGTTCATAATTGTATTTAGAGGTTATATATTATATCAGAATAGGTTTACATGGTTTCATTTTCAAAAAACACCATGTTTTTGTTGTACTACACATTGCTGCAGCTCCTCTTTTCATCCTTTGTGTTGAGCTTTCTGTTTCAGCTATAGAGTGAGACATCTCACTTCTGTTCAATCTTTGTTGGGAGTCGCACATTCTCAGTAGCTAGGTAAGGACTACTAGCCAGTCAGAAGCAGAGTATGAGGGCCCTGACAGTACCTAGGTAAGGACTACTAGCCAGTCTGAAGCAGAGTATGAGGGAGTGCAACACTAGCAGCTAGGCGAGCATTATAATGATAACAATATATACATTATTAATCCCACAAGGGGAAATTACAATGTTTTTGTGTTATTACAGACACATGCTTAGTATCTATACATAATGGAGACAGTGAGGGGAGCTGCCCATGGAAAGGCTCCACAAGCAGTTGCGGTTTAGTGCCTTGCTGAAGAGCACCATGGCAGTGCCCACCTGCTACCAGTCCACCACCATACTTCGGCCCATATGGGGACTTGAACCAGCAACCCTCCAGCTCCAAACCCAAATCCCTACTGACTGAGCTACTGCCACCCCACAACATAACAGTTTGTGAACAGTGTTTTCTGTTGGCGATGGTAAGTCCCTTTGGGGGGGACTTTGGGCTTTTTCACTTTTTAAACCTATAACGTGCCTATAACATGCATATATAACACAATAAAGGAAAGGCGAAAAGCCAAAAAGCATAATATGAACACTTTAAGTTGTAAGTGTCTATTGTCTTTGTACAGTTAAATTTGATTTTCATTTAAATTCTTAGCTGGGAGGCAGAAGTGCCCGGTACCTTGTGGTGCAACAGAGTTAGACCATACTTTTTAGGGCAGAGGTTAAATCAGCATGTAGCTTTTAACAGAGTTAGTTACTGTTGCTATACTTGCCATGCTTTCTCTTTCACATATGCAATTTACAATGATTAAAAGAAGCAGATTTTACAAATCAACACAAAGTCATTTTTTAAACAATAGGTCTTCGATTTCATACAAAAGTTACTAAAGCCCCATCCACACCACTTCACCATGTGGATAAATTCAAAGCTTGTTACCAGTAAGATAGAGGTGGACTGTACCTTTTAGAGGAGGGGTAGAGTTCCACAGAAATGACCTGTAATCCATTCCAGGCCGCCACGCTGGTGCCATAGAAGAGACACTGCCAACATATTACAGCTCCTTGACTGAAACTTAGCAGCAACAGGAAAGTACAGGCAGACGACACCAACATAGAACCACCTAAAAAGACAGATGGATAATGATATGCTGAAACAGGTTCGGCAGAAACGACACTAAAAAGCCCATCTGTCCACGGTTACTGTACTACTAGTATTTACACTTTCTGTTGATCTCACCTATTATTCTGATTCGTCCTATCTTGTCCATGAACAATGCTGAGATGATGTTGCCAGGCAACACAGCCAAACTGCCCAGGAAGCTGACCATGTAGATGACGATGTCGTTCTCCACCTCGAAGTTCAGATGGCAGCCTTTTTTTGGGTGGAGGAAAGTGGTGTTCTCCATCTGACAGTCTTTGAACTTTTCCTGCCAGAAGTCTGGAGAAAACAGAGGGATGTAAAAGGCTTTGCTTTATATTTTACATGAGACTGTAAACAGAACCTTTCTCCTCTTGGTGCTGCAGGATAAACATATTGTAAAGTGTTAATGCTTTAACATAAGATTGCTGTTTTAGGATAGCCTTAATGTTTTAATATACCACTAATTACATTTTTAGCACTATACTTTAAGGAGCCAGCAGTGTAAAAAAAGTGATATAACATATTCATTAGAATCATTTATTACTAATTTTGTATGATACCTGTGTTATAGAAGACAGTGTTTTTGATGGTGCAATTCTCAAAGAAGGTGCTGGTTGACCTGACATCCTCAAAGTAGCAGTTTTCAAACAGAGAATCCTCAAACTTCACAGACTTAATCTCAATGTTTGCAAACCTAAATGAAAGGAAATAAACGTCATTATGCAGTATAAATAAACTGTGAACTTAAAGAGCATGACCCGAATATAATGGGCAGTGTTGAGGAAACTTACTTGTCATGGATGTACTCTCCCTCGCGGTGGATCTGGTTGACCAGAGAGAAGTTGAAGTGGAAATGTTCGACCCGTTCCCGGTGGAACACTTTAACTTTGGACTCGTACTCCTCATACTGCATGTATTTGATCATATCAGGAAACCACACTCCCAGCCCGTGGTAGCTGATACACACAGAAACATACAAACCTGAGCTTATAACTACAAAATGATCTGCATAGATTTTTAGCAGTGACATTCGTTCTACAGCTCTACCTTGGAGAAGTTTACGAATATCACAAATATTCTAAAAATGCATGATTTGAGTAAATCTACCAGTAGGGATATAAATGCTTTTGCCTCAAATCTTAATGTGGGTGCACATGCTAAATGTATTTGTTGTTACCTGAAGGCCAAGCAGAACCAGACAATAACCAGGAAGAGGCCTTGCAGTCTGAGCTCTGGGGCCGATAGTGACATGATGTTTGCCATCACCTGAAAGAGGGACAGACAGACAGACACACACACACACACACACACACACACACACACACACACACACACACACACACACACACACACACACACAGACAGACAGACAGACAACAGACAATTAAGATAGACTTATACTATATGTAACCCAAAAAAGCTCAATAAATACAATAGTGATATATGTATTAAAAAAAGCACACTTTTCCACTGTCTGGCAGTGTACTCAAATATTTAAAAACATATATATATATTTTAGAGAGTATATATCTAGGATATATTATCCATATAAACAGCTCAAGGCCCAAATCTTTTCATACTAGATTTATATCCAGCTAATAATAACATTAGAAAAAACATTAGTGCTCTATCATGGAAAATGGTCAGTATATATATATATATATATATATATATATATATATATATATACACAGTACAGGCCAAAAGTTTGGACACACCTTCTCATTCAATGCGTTTCCTTTTTATTTATTTTCATGACTATTTACATTTAGGGTTGGGTACCGAAAGTCGGTGCCAATAGGGAACCGGTGCCGACGTAAACGGTAGTAACGAGACCGAATAAGAACGAAAGTTTCGGTGCCTCATTTCGGTGCTTGACTTTACACTACACCTGACAGCACGTAACGTTAGCCTACCTTTAGCTAGCAGCTGGATTAAACACCGGTAAAATGCTGACAGCTAACGTTAAACAGTGTAAAGTGTGACTGTATTTCACTGTGGAGGACTTCAACAGCGGGATGTAACAGTCTGCTCTGTACAGCTGCCGTTGTCGCAATTCATAGATAAACAGTAGTAGTACTAGTAGTACTATGTTTATATGGTCGGAATGAAACAACACAGACGGTGCTTTCACTTGCAGCTGCCATTGTCGGAATTAAACAACACAGACGGTGCATTCACTTAAAACAGATAGCCTCGTGGTGCATTCACAGTAATTGTAAAATACCCTTTTCCCATCTGGGGTTTAACAGCAATATACTGGTGAAATAAGTTATTGTTATTGTTATAGTTATTACATTATTATTAAATCTTTAATTTTGACCATGGCCTTAGCAATAAACAAGTCACTTACTGTTGTTTACTACCCTTATTTTTTTTCTTCTTCTTTTTTTTTAACTTTATTGAAAAGTACCGGTTCAGGCACCGGTTCAGGCACCGTTTAGGCACCGGCACCGTTTTAAAAGTATCGATTTAGCACCGGAATCGAAAAAAAACCAAACGATATCCAACCCTATTTACATTGTAGATTCTCAGTGAATGATGTACTTAACAAAAAAGTGTGAAATAACTGAAAACATGTCTTATATTTTAGATTCTTCAAAGTAGCCACCCTTTGCTTTTTTATTAATAAGGGAAAAAATTCCACTAATTAACCCTGACAAAGCACACCTGTGAAGGTAAAACCATTTCAGGTGACTACCTCATGAAGCTCATTGAGAGAACACCAAGGGTTTGCAGAGTTATCAAAAAAAGCAAAGGGTGGCTACTTTGAGGAATCTAAAATATAAGACATGTTTTCAGTTATTTCACACTTTTTTGTTAAGTACATAATTCCATATGTGTTCATTCATAGTTTTGATGCCTTCAGTGAGAATCTACAATGTAAATAGTCATGAAAATAAAGGAAACTCATTGAATGAGAAGGTGTGTCCAAACTTTTGGCGTTTACTGTATATACACTCACCTAAAGGATTATTAGGAACACCTGTTAAATTTCACGTTAATGAAATTATCTAATCGACCAATCACATGGCACCTGCTTCAGTGCATTTAGGGGTGTGGTCCAGCTTATATGTATGTCCTATTTACCCACCAAACTGTCATTATACATATATATATATATATATTTATATATATATATATATATGTGTCTGTGTTAAGTTGTTGTTAAAATCAAGACTTTATTGGATAGATATATAATAAATAATATAAAGGGGATGAAAACACATTCCGTAAGACAAATGCAAAGGTAATTCTGTATTCTACGTATTGTGTTCTATTTGAGTGTAGTAGGAGTAGTAGCAGTGATCTGCAGACCTGTTGCAGCATGGTCATGTGTCTGACGGTCCAGCGCTGGAAGGCAGTTCCCGTGTCACTCTGGATCTCTATGAACTCGTCCTCCTGAGTTTGTGGTGTCTTAATGTTGGTCGCCTTCACAAAGAGAGAGGAGTTTGGACATATAAACAATAATTTCATCTTCATTTCATGGCTGTGATTCAATAGAAAGTCAGAACCGATTATTTAATTTAAGGACTTTAAACTTAAGGGGTGATAGAATGCAAAACCGATTTTACCCTGTCATAGTTGAATAATGACAGTTCGGTGGGTAAATAGGACATACATATACAAAAGCTCAAAATCCCATTGACATCCCTTTACTATGAAAATCTCATATTTTGAAACTGCCGCTGAAAACGGGCGAATCTCAACAAAGCTAGTTGCTTGCGTAAGCATCTCAAAATCCGGAACCTTTGTCAGCCCATGGGTGTATTAAGAGAACAGTCACGCCCCAACATTTACATAGGCTAAACAACTGACCTGAGATCAGTTAGTCTTCTGAATCTAGGTCACGCAGATCTCTGCTATTCCATTACAAAATTCATTTCTGAAACTTTTTTATGCGAGAAATCAACTACGTAGAGGTGTAATATGGGCCGCTTTACAAAAATGTATGTCTAATTGCAAATTTTGTCCGACTGTGTGTCGGACTTCAGCAGCGGTGCTGCCTGTGTTGCTGCCTCGCCGCCCGGCCTGCCTTCCTTCACAGACCCAGGCCCATACCTGTGAAGTATCCCGTTTTGGCCGGGAAAGTCCCGTATTTTACCCTTCTTTCCCGCCGTCCTCCCGTATTAGTATTTTCCCGTAAATCTCCCGTATTTTAACCTGCGTTATTAAAAAATAATACCCCGGGTCCGAGCGGAGTAAAAAAAAAAAAAAACATTCCCAATCTGAGCTTCTGTCACTAGCCCCCGCGATAACGCCACATGCAGTAGCCTACTACAGGTACTGTAGGTGGCAGTTGTCGCGAAGTTTAGTGTGTAGGTCAGATGATGAGAGACAACGCAGGAAAAAAAAAAAAAAAACAGAGACGGATGATGGACGCTCGACAGAGACGGTGCGCTGCCAAAACTTCTGAAGGCTTTACTATGCATTCCCCATAGCAAGGCAAGTTGAGAAAGGGTGTTTAGCATGGTATGAAAGATTGTTACAGAGAATAGGAGGACGTTAGACAACAGAACTGTTTGCGCTCTACTCTCGTGTAAACCACTCTGTAAACCACTCTGGCCCCGCCCACAAATACACTCCTTCCAAAACAATCTTAAAGAATGCAAAGTCTGCAACAAATTTATACAATAACTCACTAAAAGAGTAAAGAAAAGTTATGTGAAATGAAAAGAAAAACTGTAAAAGAAAAGCAATATGAAATGAAAAGAATGTGTGGAATGAAAATAAAATGTAAAGACAAGCAATGTTATAAATTGTAAATGTTTTCAGCATTCTGCATCAAGTGGTGATTTTAGCTTTCTTGTACACCTGTCTTAAAATGTAAGGGATACTGGAGCTTGGTTGGGGGGGGGTGGGACTGCTTGCGGTGGGCGCCGGAAAATTTCCCTTATTTTCAAATCCAAAACTTGACAGGTATGCCCCGGCCTGCTGTGAGCTCGATTGAGCTCCGTTACGGCTGGCAACCCACGGCACTTCATACCCGCGCAAAGTCACCGCTTTGTGGGCTAATGGACTACTACCAAACACAGCTGCTCTGACAGAGCTCCAGGGCCTGCAGTTCCCCTCTTCCTAATGCCAGGTGTGTGTGAGTGAGAGCGCGGTCAGCGAGCTTGTTACGCCAGCAATCTCTTACCACAGGTTCCAGTTAATCTTATAATGTGTGTAATTATAATGTTTTGAGTTATTTAAACAAACGATCGGTGAAATACACACCTGTGGCTGGATGTGATAGAGCCTGCGCCTGGATGGAGCTAGCTAGCCTCCTCTTAGAATTCCTCTGGAATTCACAAAAATTCATTAACTTGAAATCGGACACCGTTGTTAGCTTTATAAGACATTTAGTTAGATGTTGTATAACTGGCGTGACGAAATTCAAACTGTAAATATACTGGAATTAGGCCGAAAATGAAGCTAACTATCCGTGATTTGTAGCTAGCTACACACAGCTAGGATTGAAGGGACAGTCACAGCTGACGAAACACCTAGTCTTCACAAATATTCATTAACTTGAAATCGGACACCGTTGTTAGCTTTATAAGACCTTTAGTTAGATGTTGTATAAGTGGCGAGACATGTGTGTAACATGTGGGAAGAGATTGCTGGTGTAACAAGCTCGCTGACCGCGCTCTCACTCTCACACAACGGGCCATTTAGTTTGCAGAAAGAGGGGAGTCACAGGCCCTGAAGCTCTGTCAGGGCTGATAGTCAGTAACGTGCTCAATCGGCTCATAGCCGTGTCTGTGCAGGTAAAGTAGGTGTCAGCCATGTGTATTGATGCGCAATCGCTTCAAACCAATCAGCCAGGCAGCTCATCTAAATATTCATGAGCATACCATATTTGGAAGAAAAGCTCTTGTTACAAATAGGGCCAAAACACAGGGATGCATGAGGGGCAATAAAATATCAACCAGGCCATTTTTAGCCCAACCAATGTTACATACCCCATTAGGAGACCATAAGGAACAGTGTGAAATACCATATATAATCATTCTATCACCCCTTTAAGGAAAACCTGAAAAAATACGTATTGGCTTTTTGGGGGGGTATCTGTGTAACAATCGCACTGATATATAAACACTTGGAGCTCGTCAACCCATCTAATAATACATGAGAAATGGAGCTTATTCCCAGTCTTTTGTATATCATTTCATTTCAGTATACCGTATTTATCTTGTTTATTTCCTTTATTTTCTTTATTGCATATCACATACTATATTCACCTTGCTATGGCCCTTTTCACAGGAGACACAGCAAGAAAAGCACAGGTGTTACTAATAACATTAATGATGGCTTTGTTATATTCGAGTGCCCCAGTAAGCCATGACAGTGAAACAACATACCACAACCCTAAAACTGAAGCAGCCAAGTGGAATTCAGCCATCAATCATTTTTTATTATTCACATCTTTGCTCATCTGGCTTGATGAGTTCCACCTGTTAAGTCCAATTAAATAGCTTTCACCATGGCTTCCCTCCATACCATATACACACAACATTATAAAGCATGTCAAATGTGCTATTTTTGACATTTATAATACAAGTCATTCATGGGCCGTACTGTGACTAACAGCACAGACAGATGTTGACTGTGAAATAATGCCAATATAAAATAATCAAATAATACCTAGCATTTACTAGGTACTGGTGTGAACGTGTAACCAATGCCATTAATGATGGCTACACTCCATTTCATTGATTAAGAAGGCCAGCTCTGTTCTTGGTTGCCCCCTTGATGCCGTGGAGGTGGTGGGAGACAGGAGGACAGTGGCTAAATGATGGATGATGGACGACTCCTCCCACCCCATGCAGGACACTCTGTCAGCACTGAACAGCTCCTCCAGTGACAGGCTGCTACACCCACGTTGCGTCACGTAGAGATACCGCAGGTCTTTCCTGCTGCTGTCAGACTCTACAATCAGCACTGCTCCCAGTAGACCACAGGGACACAACACACACACACACCAGGACTGATAAACCGTGCAATAAAAAATGTGACTGTGCAATACTGTAAATACATTTTACTATTTTAATATTTATTCTCTTTAATTATATTTATTATTGTGTGTTTATCTGTGTCTTCTACTTTTCTTGTATCCCTTGCTGCTGCAACAGTGTGAATTTCCCCATTGTGGGATTAATAAAGGGTTTTGAATCTTGAATCTTTAAGCACCCCAGTAAGCCATGACAGTGAGCCAGCATGCACAATAGCAGCACCCTGGACCTGGAACACTTAAAGCAGCACTATTGGCGCTTTGCCATGACATGGTCCCTGCTCGACTCTTTTGGATTTTCATTATGATAAAAAGTCCCTGGTACCTGCTAACAGGTGCTTTTTTTGGTACCACCTTAGTCGAGGTTCCAAGCGAGCTGAGGCGATACCAAAAGGTGACGTGAAAGCGACAGAGGGGGGTGTCCTGAACAAACTCGCCATTATTAAATAGTTTAGCCATCTGTGATTTTTTGCTGCCACCAGCTTCATTTGAAACAAAATGTGTCTTCTGGCAACAACAACACACCTTCAACGTTCTGTGTGTGTGTTGCGTTAGGTCACGGCAGTTTACTGCGGCGCCGCTATGATAACCAGCCACGCTGAGGCCGTACTAAAATCTGCAATGGAAAACGGACGCACAGTGAGTCGAGTCGAGGCGACTAGAGTAGTAGACTTTTCCCGCTTTGGTCCCCCTACAGGTTGGAAGCGGAATTGTCCATTACATTACATTATGCAAGTTTGCCAGATCAGGTAGCAGATCTGTAGTTCGAATGAACTGGACAATGTAATGTAATGGACAATTTCGATTCCAACCTGTAGGGGGACCAAAGCGGAAAAGGTTACATAGTGTTGCTTTAAATTCACTGCAGCCATCAGTAATAATACTAATTACACCTGTGCTTTTCCTGCTGGCACATGTCAAAATGACTGCTGTGGAAAAAAGGTGATAGTATTGTGCATGCTGGCTCACTGTCATGGCGTACGGCTGAATGGAACATTGCAATTATGTTATTTGTGACAGCTGTTCAGATGTATATTTATTTTGTTCTTCCTGAAAGACTGTGAATGAGATCCCGTCCCGCCTCCCTGAAAAGCCCATTATGCTCTGATTGGTCAGCTGGCTCACTCTGTTGTGATTTGTCAACCAAATTCGAACAAGCCACTTGGCGGGCTGTGCAGCACCAATGGGCAGCACATTTGAATAACTGGGCTGGCTTTCTCAATCAATGACATCACTAAGTGAGGAATTTCAAACAGGAATGTGGGCGAGCTGTTTTCAGGCAGTTGAGGAAAAGTGCTGTCTGTGGGAGAGAAAGATCCATTTGGAGTGAAATGTGTTTTTTGTACTTAATACATCTATTGCATAGACAAAAAACTATATTACACACTTAAAGATGGGAAAAAACATAAAAAGCATAATAGGACTAAATTTGATAAGTTTGGTGAGTGATTGGGTTGTAAATAAAGGCTCACAGTGAAGACTCTCTCTGGCTCCCCCTTGGCCTTCCAGTTGGTGTCGTGAACTCGTCGCAGGACCATCCACGCCTCATCATGCCGGGCACTCTGAAGAAAACACAAACATACAAACTTATCTATGAATGTCCACATAACCCATTTTAAAGGTCCAGTGTGTAACGTGTTTAGTTGTTCATTATCAAAATCTGTGTTGCCCGTTCACCAACTTGTCCTTTTTCATGAATATTTACCACCACCATCAATTCCAAGTATTCCTATTGGCTTGAAATTTTACATTTGCATTGGCATGAACTGGGGTAGACGCTCCATATTCATGCTCCATCTTGAAATACGTTAGCCGGTAAGGGACATTGTCAGTACCCGATCCGTTCCACCTGCACAATCCGTTCTGCGCATGTGCAAGGTGACACGTATGCCATGACGTAGGCGCAGATGATAATGCTGCGTTCATTCCACCACCACCTTGGAATAACGGCACCGCTTCCACCTGCACGATCCGTTCTGCGCATGCGCAAGATGTTCACACGCTAGCCTCCAGCTAACGTTAGTTAGCTAATAGCTAATTCGGCGGACCGCTAGGTGATTATAGCGGTCTGCCGTTAGCCTCCCGGGGAAGCGCTACGTTAGTTTAGCTAACGGTTAATTCGGCGGACCGCTAGGTGATTATAGCGGTCTGCCGTTAGCCTCCACCGGGAAGCTAACGTTAGTTTAGCTAACGGTTAATTTGGCTAACCGCTAGCTGATTGCAGCGGTCTGCCGTCAGCCTCCACAGTTAAGCTAACGTTAGTTTAGCTAACAGCTAATTCGGCTAGCTGAGACAGCATGTAAACTTTAAAAGACCCTCAAAATAAAACTTGAAAATAAACGTTAACATATATAACAGCTGTTACGTCAGTTCTACTTTACTTGTGCTCATTTAAAATACAATAACTCAATACTTGTCTTTATTGTTATTACTGTAATGTCTTAATTTAGCTGTAGCTTGCTTTTCCGATTAAGTTTAACTTAACGTTATTTTAGACTGAATCTAGCTGCAGAAATATGGGATTAGTTTTGTGACAGAAACAACGTAACCAGTGGGGCGGTGCCTGTTATTTCGAGGTGGCATGAACGCAGCATTATCATCTGCGCCTACGTCATGGCATACGTGTCATCTTGCACATGCGCAGAACGGATTGTGCAGGTGGAACGGATCGGGTACTGACAGACATACAGGACGTACTGCTCCGGCTTTCGTGTTTTCTCTGTCACATGATAAACTCACAGGTGCTGCTAATGCTGCTAATGGGTATCGTAGCTTCCTGAAGAAGGAAACTTGGAGGACCACACGTATTCAAAATCCAAATTTCAGGAACAGGAGTCTTCTTCTTCTTCGAACCAGAAAAAGAAAAAAAGAAAATGGAGATTGAAAAGAGCAAGAGACCGGCTTTTTGAAGCGTGAAGGCTACCGTAGCTGTAATACCTACTTTGAACTGCGTGGTGCAAAAGAGTTGATTGATATATATGATCTCAACGCTAAATGGGAGAAATTCCCACACATTGGACCTTTAAGAGCGTTCTGGGAAACCTCTCAGGGTTTATGATGCATTTATTTCCCACAGACACTGTAGCCAGATGCACTTGAGTAACAATGTTCCCATGGGGTCTGCCTCTTTTCAGATGGGGAAAATGTGTGATAATTTGGGGGGTTGTCATGTAAACATGTTGGAGCAGCCCTGCTGTAACATATAAATACAATACCACATGTGGTTAAAGGTCTGACACTGCCCTGGATGAGAAACAGGGGTGGGTGTTGAACTGGTGGCGCCTTAGCAGCCTTTTGCTACCTTTGCACAGCAATGGGATGTTGCTGTGGTGGCTGACGATGACTCAACATTTTTTAACCAATCACAGCTTGATGTTTAACACTGTGCACTGACCAGAGGTGTCAAGTAACGAAGTACAAATACTTTCTTACCTTGCTTAAGTAGAAATTTTGGGTATGTATACTTTACTGGAGTAATTATTTTACAGCAGACTTTTTACTTCTACTCCTTACATTTTCACGCAATTATCTGTACTTTCTACTCCTTACATTTTAAAATAGCCTCGTTATATGGAGCTAGATTTGTTTCTTTATTACATGCGAGAAAATAAATGATCTGAGAGGAAAAAAAAAGTTTGAGAGCAAAAGTTATCACACTGATAGCAAAAAAGCATTTTAAAAGAGAAAAAAAAATATTTGAGAGAAAAAGTTTTCATACCAACAGCAAAAAATAATAATATTTGAGACTAAAAAAAGTTTTGAGAGAAAGTATTTTCTCATAGAACATAAAAAAATATAAATTTGAAATTTTTTAAATTATTTCTGAGAAAAGAAATCTCTCAAAATACTTTTAAACTCTCAAATATATATTTTGCTATCAGTGGAAAACATTTTCTCAAAAAAAAGTGTTTCTCTCAAAACGTTTTTCTTCCTGCTCTCAAAACCTAAGTCTTTGCTCTCGATGCAATTTCTTGCTCTGGTGTCAGGATTTTGCTCTCGGCTGTGAAAATAATGTCATGGGCGGGGCCACGTTCCTATTGGCCAGTCGGGTGAGCACCGTCTTGTCTTGGGAGTCGAACTGAATCATTACACTGGCTGAGCAAGCTCAGCATCACTGAAGATTAAACATTAAATAGGCTAACCCTAAATGTAAGCTAGTTTGCCATTACTGATGCGTTTGTCAGATTGACATGGACAAAGAATAGCACTCATATTCATGAATGTGTATTATATTATTAGCATGCTAATTGCTAGAAAAGCTAATCACTAATTAGCCATCATGCTAGGTAAACTTGCAAACTCACCTGGTTTGTACCATTTTTAAATCAAATGCCAAATGAATATGTTGATTTAGATAGTTTCACTCCTTATTTAGTGAGCTAGTTTCTACCTTTGCCCTTGCTAGCCTCAAAGCACCTGAAGAGTAACTGCTTGATCATCATATACAACCTCCTGTACAACTTTCAGCTAGTCTGCATGGAAGGTGGCAACCCTATAGCTAGCCAAAGTTAGAAAGTAGTGATTGATATACAGTTTGAAAGTGTCCCCACCTAGTTTTGTGTAAAATAGTCTTTGTATGGTTGTTGCACACTATGGTTGTTGAAAACATACCCCAGTGAAATGAGACGCCACTTGGGTACATACATCATATATACTTAGGTCTGTTTGCAATCAATATTTCTATACACTGCATGGTGTGTTTATCTGTTTCAGTTATCACTGTTTTGAATGTCATTGATGTTCAGAAACACTTTGTTAAAAAAAATGTCTTTATTTCCCAAAAAAATAAACATAACATGCAAAAACATTATAGAAAAATGTAGAGAACCATTATCAACTATTAGAACAATAACTTAGATGTCACACTAAAAAAGGCACTCAAATGTATAAAACTAAAAGACACACAAGACCACAAACAAACAAAACTACAGCTATTCTGAAATTCCAGACCATAGTGTGATGCCTGTTGGCCAGTAACCTTTCCCTCCAACCCCATTTCTTTCATTAGTGTCCTGTATCATAACCAACAACAATGTACAGGTACATGAACAGGAATGAATTCAAATGATTACTGCTCGTTTTCAGCCAGAAAGTGGATCAGCTGCTGGGTTTCCTCCGGCCCTGTGTGATACAGGACGGTATATGTAAAGCATGTGTCTCCAAAGCAAGTAGTGTTATGCACTGATATCAAACTAATTTCGCTGCTAATGGAGTTTAGTTAACAATGTAGACATGCATGCAGTCAAGGCAGAGAAATGCGGGACTGTTGTAGCAACTAGCAATGTAACGTTAACGTTAACGTTAGCATAGCAAGCTAGCGATTTTAAAAACGTTTCAGTTACAAATATAGTTGCAAATATCTATGTACATGATTGTGTAGAGCACAAAACAAGACTGTCGTAATTTTTAAATCAATTTTGGGTTAAAATACTTACATTTATGGGTCTCTCTGGTCGACCTGGCAGCCATTGTTCCTTGTTGCGCATGTATCTGGATACCCCTGGCTGGCATTGCTCAGCCAGTGTAATGATTCAGTTCGACTCCCAAGACAAGACGGTGCTCACCCGACTGGCCAATAGGAACGTGGCCCGCCCATGACATTATTTTCACAGCGAGGCAAAATCCTGACACGAGCAAGAAAATTGCAACGAGAGCAAAGACTTAGGTTTTGAGAGCAAGAAGAAAAACGTTTTGAGAGAAACACTTTTTTTGAGAAAATGTTTTCACACTGATAGCAAAAAATATATATTTGAGAGTGTAAAAAGTATTTTGAGAGAGATTTTCTTTTCTCAGAAATAATTTAAAAAATTTCAAATTTATATTTTTTTATGTTCTATGAGAAAATACTTTCTCTCAAAACTTTTTTTAGTCTCAAATATTATTTTTTGCTGTTGGTATGAAAACTTTTTCTCTCAAATATTTTTTTTTCTCTCATAAAATGCTTTTTTGCTATCAGTGTGATAACTTTTGCTCTCAAACTTTTTTTTCCCTCTCAGATCATTTATTTTCTCGCATGTAATAAAGAAACAAATCTAGCTCCATACGTTACTCCTATTTCAGTTCGGCTTGTTTTCATTCGGGCTTGTCATCGTTCAAAAAAACACACACAAAAAAACCTATCCAGATAAATCGCGCCATCCGGAGAGAGTGAATTAGATTGTGGTTGGATGAGAAGTATAAACATATACCATTCCGACACCCTGTTGGTTTGTACATGATCCATCGCACCTGCACAGACACGGTGCTAATACGGCACCGGTGCCTTAACGACCGTTATCTACCTGACCGAATAGCACCGCGGATTTTGGTGCCTTATTAGGTGCCGCTTAAATGCCTGCGCTTCTCTCTGATGCTCCGAAAACGGACGTTAGAAGCACGGGATGCTAGTTAACACTACACTCGACAGCAGCTAACGTTAGCCTACCGTTAGCTAGTTAACACTACACTCGACAGCAGGTAACGTTAGCCTACCGTTAGCTAGTTAACACTACACTCGACAGCAGCTAACGTTAGCCTACCGTTAGCTAGTTAACACTACACTCGACAGCAGGTAACGTTAGCCTACCGTTAGCTAGCAGCTGGAGTTAACACGGTTACAATGCTGAGAGCTAAACGGTGTAAAGTGTGCCTGTATTTCACTGGAGAGGATTCTAACACCAGACTGTAGCTGCAGTTGTCTGAAAAACACAGAAGAGATGTGTCGCCTTTTTCAGCCCTTCTGAGTTTGCAGGTATGATTTTAATATAACATTATTATAGTCATTATGGCCTTTAGAAAAAAAAAATTGTGGAGGTGGTGTAGTGCACTATAGGTCCCTGTGGGCGATCTAAGCTTTTGTCCTTAATGGCATTTTTCCCCATTACATTACTTTTATACTTTAAGTAGTTTTGAAACCAGTACTTTAACTCTTTTACTTAAGTAAAAAGCTTGAGTTGATACTTCAACTTCTACAGATGTCTTTTCAAACCCTAGTATCTATACTTCTACTTGAGTAATGAATGTGAATACTTTTGACACCTCTGGCACTGACATAATGAATATAAGTATTAGCAGTACAGATACATGTGTTTTTCTGTTTTGCAGACAATAAAACCACATATTCTAATCTTGCATGTTTTAATCTTGCAACATGAGATCTGACCTCCAGGAGGAAACGAGGGCTCTCCGGCATGAAGATGACTCCGACAAGTGCAGCCAGTGCAGGGAAGAGACACACCAGAATGAATATTCTCCAACTGTGGATCTGGAACTCTGTACCAATGGCGAAGCCCCAGCCTGAAAAGAAAAAATCCAATAAAGAGCATGTTAATATTTCAAGAAGCCTTCTTTCTCTCACATTTTAATGTCCAAATCACTGTAATGCTGTAGTTCAACAAAACACGTTGTTTTATGCACCAATGTATGTACTTTTGCACGAGTTATTTGCATTTAAAACATTGCATTGATTAAAAGGTTGTGGCAACTGTGGGTTCGTTTTGGACCCCCATTGAATTATTTTTCAATTTGTGATGGTGGCAAATTTTTACTTACATTTATTTATTTATTATTCATATTTAATCGCTGGGGAATATTCTCAAGATGAGGCAATGATGGCAAGCACAAAATGATCCTCCATGTGAATGAAAATAGTATCTCTGTCTTCTGGGTTGATGTACAGTATGACTGAATGTTTGTGTGCCTTCATGTGAGTCGACTACATGTGTGTCTGGTTATGTGAGTCAGCTTGTGTGTGTGTTACCATAGTGAGGGATGATTCCCCAGGCGGTGAAGGAGGCGTACAGGCCTCCCAGCATCCAGAACATGCAGAGCCAGCTAAGATGTTCTCCACGTTTATCCATCTGAAGGAACTCTGTGAAGTAAGTGTACACTATCGGGATGGAGCCGCCAATTCTGGGGGAGGAATCGCAAGACATCTTAGAAAATAAATCTCTTCCTCACCAAACACTTTTATTTTTATCTCACCATTCATATTTAGAGGATCATTTGCTGTGATATCTGGTGTTTGACATGTTAACTATTGATAAATGTTAGTGATGTAGGATTGTAAAAGGTTTTAAAATGTTGGTTGCACCAAATTACGCAAAAACACATGTTCGCACTTACTACTGATATCTAGAAATGTAGATACTTTTGGTCTTATTTGTCTAAATCTAGAGAAATATTTCTTTACCTCCACCTCATGTTGGAGGTGTGTGGAATTACATTTTTAGCGCTCAAAACATTAAATATTACATTTAAAAGACTCAACAGCAATGTGTCTTTAGACACAATGTCCTTGGGTGCGACTATGAACAGTTTTCATTGGATCTACTTTCTACTGAAGAAATAGTTCCTATGTAAACTGTAATTTGGGTAAACTCTTTAAAAGCTAATAATAACCAAACATAAAGGTTTATGACATAAGTGTAAATTTACAGCAACATTTTATGTTGCAAATGTTCAGTTTTTTCTGAATGTATGCACACTTTTTATATTGTGACAATAAGTCTATTATTGTCATTAGTATTCAGTGTGATGCCAGGACTGACCAGACCAGAACGTTAATATAGAGGATATGTCTAAATATAGGGAAGAAATTGACTTAGAAATTGTTATTATCATGAGATGGAACGTTTTATTGCTGCAGCCTACTGATATGGAAGTTTCAGCGCTGGTGTTGGTCAGGGACTCAGATCTTTGGCTTTTTTTTTTTTTACATTTCATATCATATGTATGAGATATTGTGCAGAGAGCTCCTGGACCAAAATCATAGACAAAATAAAATAAAATACTTGTATTTGCTCTTGTACATGATTTCAGTGACATTTCCCTATTTAAATTAGTTTAAAATAACTGTAAAAAAAAAAAAAAGCAAACAAAATATATACATCACATTGGCATGTTAAAGGGTTTCTCTCAAGTCTGGCTGCTCCTTGTGTTTTGTGAAGACAACAGCAGATGTGAGTGCTAATGACTAACATGAGGCTCATTATCACAGTGAATCAGCAACAGATGAACGTTTTATTCTGGTGACCTTGTAGTTTTTGGCTTAGCAAAAAGCTCAAACATCAACATTGCAGATCTGGGTACACTCAGACTGCAATCATTATCAAAAGAAATGTGTCTTTGAAAGTTGCAAAATCAATTTGCAAAAGCTTCACCCCAAGGTGCTTGCGACAGCAATAAAACCC
Organism: Perca fluviatilis; assembly: GCF_010015445.1. NCBI lineage: Eukaryota > Metazoa > Chordata > Actinopteri > Perciformes > Percidae > Perca > Perca fluviatilis. The sequence goes on from NC_053114.1 coordinate 321,086, forward strand.
AAATTAAAAAGCCAAATTGTGCAGTGTACAATGTAAATGTGTTATAATAATGAGGACAATAAACAATTGAGTCAACTGGTGTTCTTGAATTATATTGTCTCTCCACCTCAGCCTGCTCTGAAAGGTTCACAGTTTATTTTAATTAATGGAAGTGGTACCTAATACTCATCTTTCTTAAACGTCAGGCGTCTTATTTTGGGAAAGAAGTCGTCAAATACAAATATAGGGATGTAGACTCGCTTGTTTCCACTCAAAAGATGAATTATGGTCATTATAAAAAGCCAGTCAAATTGTCTTTTGTTCAAGTAAACGCTGCAAATGTAAATGTGACCATGAATGTAAATGAGTCTCACCCAAAGCCGGAGCAGAACCTGAAGAAGAGGAAGAAGCCGTAGCCCTGAGCGAAGCAGGACAGGAAGGAGAAGACCAGGTCGATGGTCAGGACGTAGATCAGACACTTCCTCCTCCCCATCTTATCACACAGACCCCCCCACACCAACGCCCCCACCATCATGGACACATACACTAGCAGACCTGCAAATACACACACAAGCACAAAACTCATTTGGAGGCATTTAAGCTTCACACTTACAGGTGATCGAGCCTTCAGTGTAGCTGCCCCTAACTTGTGGAACAACTTGCCAGTCCATATCAGAACCTGCCAAACTCTGGAATGCTTTAAATCATTGTTAAAAACTCATTACTTTTCTTTGGCTTTTCCTTCGAGTTAGGTTTGTTATTTCCTGGTAATTTTAAGTTTATTTTAATTTCACTATACCTCGTATACTGTATATTACACATGTTTTATTGTTGTATAAAATGTTGAGCAGTAATTTGTTGTTGTTGTTTTAACTGTGGACTTTACCATGTTTTAAGCTTTTATATAATTGTTGTTGTTACAGGTCAAGTTACATGTTTTACTCCCATAATGTACACACAGAGTAGGTTCTATAGCAACATGTATAGTCCTGATCTCCACAAGGGGGCTCCCTTTACCCTTGTATGAGCACAGAAGAATAAAGAAATCAGCACACTTTCCACTTTACAGTAATTCAGTGTGATGCATCCTTACATGCGTGTACTTTTGGAAGTTAATAATGACGTACCAAGAAAATACACCTAGACTGATAATAGCATTGCCAGAAATGTAACTATTAACAATAATGCTCAAAATGATTTTGAGGCATCTAAGAGTGCATCACTTCCACAATATTCACCTTCCATATTTTTAAATCAGACAATTTGTTACTTTGATTACATGCTTTGTCAATGCAAAACTCAATTTTCTTTCCCACTCTACAGCGACCTGGAGCCCATTCCAGCATGCACTAGGCAGATGGTCTACTCTGCCATTTCTTTTTGTTGTAAAGCAACAGCTCTTAACAGTGACCAACTGTGCTGCCCATTACTGTACCAAGGGGATAACAGTGATCATGCACTTCCTTTTTATGCCTCTGGGGAGAGTAATACGCTATCCACTGCCATCTGTGTCAAGTCTCAAACCTACAACTTCAGCCATCCTCTTCACAGGTGCCGTTTAAACCTTTAGACCCATGCCTCCTGCCTGCTCTGTGTTTTTACTACACACAGCCCTAATTACAGTGGGACTAAGCAGCTTAACGGCACGTGGCGCCATAGTGTGCACCTTCCCTGTGGATTACTAGACTATCCAAATGCTCCGGCCCTCCACACGCCAAGCTGCACATCCCTAGCTCATTCCACAAGAGACTGCTAAGGGCACTGGGAGACAAAGCCTCAAGGCTAAAATGTCACCCAATATCTTGGCCAAGTTGTTGCTTAAGGCAATGTGTATGCTTTAAGTACGCACAGACAGGTTAACAGGGTAGCCTTGTGATTAGACAGCCTGTCTTTCAGGTGGAGGCCCAGGATCAACCCCTGCAACAACAAGCTTCTATGTGCCTGTTAAAGTATCTTTGAGGACAGTGAAGACACTGAATCCCTGAAGGGGAAAGAACTATTTTTCTTTTTCTTGATGTATTAAAAGTGAAAGCACAGTAAGTGCATTAGCACATCTAGATGAAGAGACTTGGAAAAAAATACAATATGTACTGTCTAAAGAAATGCTAACCCTGTGTACATAATTAAAACAGATGAGGCTTTTCAGTATGTATAAAGAACTTTGTTGAAAATTCTGTTACATTTCAGATATAAGAAATTAAGATCATCACTGATGTTTGCGCCATTAGCTCAATTTAGGTAAAATTTTACAGAATATAACAAAAGTTCTTATGAACACTTAGGATACTAGGTTTTAAAAATGGCTTGATAACAGTAAAGGTACCATACCATACTCATTTTCAGATTATATTTGTATTTTAGGTTTGTACTAGAACATGTTTACACACGTCAATGTTCTAAAAACACATTCTTTTTCTCATACTGTCCATCTGAATATACCTGTATTCACCCTCTGTGTGAAACATTCCATTTTAGGGTCTGTCTCTTTAAGTCCCCCCTACTGAAAAAGCCCAGTCTGTTCTGATTGGTCAGCGTTTCCAGGTCTTCCACATCTGCACTCATGCACACGGAATGACTTTCTACCTATGTAATATAGTTGTGACATTACAATCATAGGCACAGTTTCTATTGATAAAACTAACGTTAGTTTGCTAATATCTGACTTGTTTAGATTTAAAAGTAAAGCAGGTAACCTAATGCCTAACCTAATACATATCTGACCTGACCCTTCATCAAAGTTCTGTTTTGAAAGATTTTACATACATATACAAAATTGTAAGCCAATAACATTAGACTTCTCAAATGAAGTTGGTTATGTTAGCATGATCAGATATTACCCACTCTGCATTAGCAGTGAAGCTCTCATCCCTTAATTTACAAAGAAAATGTCTACAAACCTAAAAAGTCAAAGTCGATCAAAGGGAAAAAGACATGAAGAAACCGGACATCTTGTTTGATTGATATGATGTCAATAAATGCTAAGCACCAAATATAATCTAGTTAATCCCTTGAATAACAGCAGGGAAGCATTACCAACTCATGAAGCAATGCACTAGCTGCATTGCAAGTTTAGCAATTTCCTTGATATAACTGGTTAAATCTCTGCAACTATATCAAGTCTGAGATTTAAAACCTGCCAGAACTTTCTCTACTTTCTCTCCAGCAGTGTATCTCCCCAATTGGCCTCTTGTATTTTCACTTTATAGATTAAACAATAAAACCATTTAGGGTAAGTGCACCAATCCTCCTCCTCTTTTTAACAAAAGGTTTGGGAGTCTATCTGCTATCCAAGACTTAGGTTAAGATTAAATACATTTCTGCTCCAGTAAGTCGGGTGAACAGAGCATGAGCATGAATCAAAAAGGATCATTCTGCAGATCTACTTCATATTCTCAGCCAATGATCAGTGCTCCCCTCCTGCTCTGCAAAAACAGACACTGTGATTTCATTTTTGCCAGGTCTTCCTCCTGCTACCACAGCCTGTCAGAGGCCTGAAGCGTGTCTGACAGCTCTGCACCGGGCACTGCAGGCCGCCAGGCTCTCTGACTGCTGCAACATGCTCCATATTAGCCTGGAAACACACACTGAATACAATCAGCTCCGGGTTCTTCATCAGTCTCTCGCAATACCTTATCCCAGGAGCCTGTTGTTAAGATAAAATGAGCGATGTGCAATCTGCCACATCGCCTGGCTACACACGAGGCCTGGGACATAAGGTGAGGGGCTGTAATTTGCAGTTTGGTTGTCTGCACAGAAAGTGAGGAACAGATGCTTTCAAGGTACATTTCCTGTAAATTGTGTCTATGCGGCATCCACATTTCAATCTAATTCTTTGGCGTGTTTTCTGTTGTGGTACAATATCTCGGAACAAGTGAAGTTAGCAGACAACTGAAATAAAAGAAACACAGTATATTTGATATTCAAAGTATATTGAAAGCCACTGCTTAATTCTGTGTATGGTATTTAACATAATTAAACAATTAACATGTGGTGTGGTTTCCCTCAAGTCAACTTCCAGACGCTTGTAGTACTCATGCCAAGCCTGAAGCCTCACACTCTGGTGACTCAATCTGGTGGCTCACAATGGACCAATACTTAGGACACACAGTGTTGGTTATGTTGTTAATTTTTGCATTTGCCTAAAAGGAGCCAAGCTTTATTCCATAATTTGTCCCAGTGGCTGGGGAATATTTCTGTCTGATGCAGTGTTCTGCAACCATGTGCCATCAAACATATGCAGGATTTAGTTTCAGCCAAGCACGACAGCAGATAATTTCACTGATGAGTTCCTCCTGTCTGGTTAAAGATTGGAACTCTTCGACGGATTATTATTATTAGCTAGTCTTGTATATTACCAAACAGCTGTATATCTGTTTTGGAGAACTGTGATGAGGTGAACAGACATTCGTGGTACAACGAGGATGAATTCTATCAACATTTGGTGATCCCCTGATGTTTCCGCCACCATAAGGGTGACATTTGTGGCATTGAATGAAATGTCTGTGAAACTATTGGATTGATTACTATGAGCTGTGATTCAGATATTCATGTTTCCCCCATGGCGACTTGTAATAACTCTGGTGATCCTCTGACTTTGCCTCTTAGACTACTGTCAGGTCAACATTTGAATTTGTCCAATACTTTGATTTACTGCCTGCAAAACTAATGACATTCCCCCATCTTTATGTGTTTGGCTCTAATTAGCTAATGTTAGCATGCTAACAAGCTAAACTGAGGTGGTTACATGGTACATTATACCTGTTAAACATCAACATGGTAGCACTGTCATTGTGAGCATGTTAGCATGCTAATGTTAGCATTTAGCTCAAAGCATTGCTGTGCCTACAAGTAGCCTACTGTACAGTCTCAGAAAGCTGCTAGCATGGCTTTAGTCTTGTTAAAAAAAAAAGTATTCTATCCACAGAAACAAAGTTGGTCGAAATAAAAGCCTTTCTCTTGTTAGTGTTGCAAATTTTTTTTTCAGGTTAGTGATTTCATTTTTGAATGAAAAAACAAACCAGGTTTATATAGGTTTTCATCACATGCTATCAGTTTTCACCTTCTATCCATTTGCTGTCACTTACCGAGCAGTCCTTTGTCAGAGTTGGATATGCACATGTCCTTCTCAGCACTGGGCAGAACGAAGCCCACCACGAAGCCGTCCACTCCGTCAGCCATTAGTGCAAGGCCCAGCACGAAGAACAGCATCCACTGGAAGCGTCCATGGCCGCAGTCCTCCATGATGGCCTCGTACTGCTCTGGCAGGTTTTCTTCCTCCTCTTCCTGCTGGGCAGCCTGACGGGCTTTCCTCCTGGCCTCCAACCGAGCTGCCCGCCGCGCCTCCTTGATCTCGTCAGGGTGGGGGATGCCTTGGTACTCTCCCTCATACATCTGCTCATCATCATCTGCGCCCTCGGTGACATCGCTACGAGCATCCTCGTCCTGTGGAGGGTAGTCCGTCTTGGTCCTCTTTTCCCTCCTACATCCTTTGTGTACCTGCATTCTTCCACTTTCTGTAACCTGCGGTTCTGCTTTGATTATCCACTATCACTTCCACCAGTTACTCCTGCATCCTTCCTTCTGCACTTTTTTTTTGTCCCTTTTTTTCCCTATTCTCTTTCATTTTCCTCCATCCTTCACGTATTCTTTTGATTCCTCGGTCATCTTTTTTCCTTTTCTTCTTCTCCTTCCTTCTTTCCTTGATTATACTCTCTTTCCTTCTTATATTCATTCCATTTCCTCCTCCATTATATTTCATATTTTCTTTTTATTTTCCTTCTTCTAGATCCACTTAATCATTATATTTATATTATTTTCATTATTCCTTTGTGCTTCTATTATATTCTTTTTTATATATTATTTTTTTTTCTATTTTTTCTTATTTCCTCTCCTTTCCTTATTTTTCTTTTTTTCTTTTTTTTTTATACTATTTTCTCTTATTATTTTTTTTTTTTTTTTTTTTTTTTATATTCTTTTATTTCCTTTATTTTTTATTTTTTATTATTTTTTTTTTTTTTTTTTTTTCTTTTTGTTTTTTTTGTTTTTTTTTTTTTTTATTTTATTATTTATTTCTATTACTTATGCATTGCATATACATACATTATGGATATTACTTGTTGTATGGGTATTACTTGTTGTATGGGTATTACTTGTTATGTAGGTTATTACTTGTTATATGGGTATTACTTGTTTATGGGTATTACTTGTTGTATGGGTATTCTTGTTGTATGGTATTACTTGTTGTATGGTATTACTTGTCTGTATGGGTATTACTTGTTGTATGGGTATTACTTGTTGTATGGGTGTTACTTGTTATATGGGTATTACTTGTTATATGGGTATTACTTGTTATATGGGTTTCTTGTTATGGCATTACTTGTTGTATGGGTATTATATTCTTGTTTATGGGTATTACTTGTTGTATGGGTACTTGTTATGGGTATTACTTGTTATATGGTATTACTTGTTATAGGTTATTACTTGTGTTATGGGTATTACTTGTTATATGGGTATTACTTGTTGTATGGGTATTACTTGGTTATATGGGTATTACTCGTTATATGGGTATTACTTGTTATTATGGGTTTTGTTTATGCTTGTTGTATGGTATACTTGTTGTATGGGTATTTTTGTATTTTTATGGGTTTACTGTTATATGGGTTTACTTGTTGTATGGGTATTACTTGTTTATGGGTTACTTATATGGGTATTACTTGTTGTATGGGTATTACTTGTTATATGGGTGTACTGATTTTACTTGTTGTATGGGTTCTTTGATTTACTTGTTGTATGGGTTTCTTGTTGTATGGGTTCTTGTTTATGGGTTTGTTATGGGTGTTTAGTTATATGGTTTATTGTGTATGGTTTTTACTTGTTGTATGGGTATTTGTTATATGTACTTGTTTATGGGTATTACTTGTTGTATGGGTATTACTTGTTGTATGGGTATTACTTGTTATATGGGTATTCTTGTTGTATGGGTATTACTTGTTGTATGGGTATTACTTGTTGTATGGGTATTACTTGTTATATGGGTATTACTTGTTGTATGGGTATTACTTGTTTATTATTTATTAATATTTCTGTATGGGTATTACTTGTTGTTTACTTGTTGTATGGGTTCTCGTTATATGGGTATTACTTGTTTATGGGTATTACTTTGTATGGGTATTACTTGTTATGGGTATTACTTGTTGTTGGGTATTACTTGTTGTATGGGTATTACTTGTTGTATGGGTATTACTCGTTATATGGGTATTACTTGTTGTATGGGTATTACTTGTTGTATGGGTATTACTTGTTATATGGGTATTACTTGTTATATGGGTATTACTTGTTGTATGGGTATTACTTGTTATATGGGTATTACTTGTTATATGGGTATTACTCGTTGTATGGGTATTACTTGTTGTATGGGTATTACTTGTTGTATGGGTATTACTTGTTGTATGGGTATTACTTGTTGTATGGGTATTACTTGTTGTATGGGTATTACTTTTATGGGTATTACTTTTATGGGTATTACTTGTGTATGGGTATTACTTTGGTTATGGTATTACTTGTTATATGGGTATTACTTGTTATATGGGTATTACTTGTTGTATGGGTATTACTTGTTGTATGGGTATTACTTGTTGTATGGGTATTACTTTGTTATATGGGTATTACTTGTTATATGGGTATTACTTGTTGTATGGGTATTACTTGTTGTATGGGTTCTTGTTATATGTTACTTGTTGTTTATTTTGTTGTATGGGTATTACTTGTTATATGGGTATTACTTGTTATATGGGTATTACTTGTTGTATGGGTATTACTTGTTGTATGGGTATTACTTGTTGTATGGGTATTACTGGTTATATGGGTATTACTTGTTATATGGGTTATTACTTGTTATATGGGTATTACTTGTTGTATGGGTATTACTTGTTGTATGGGTATTACTTGTTATGGGTATTCTTGTTATATGGGTATTACTTGTTATATGGGTATTACTTGTTGTATGGGTATTACTTGTTGTATGGGTATTACTTGTTGTATGGGTATTACTTGTTATATGGGTATTACTTGTTATATGGGTATTACTTGTTGTATGGTATTACTTGTTTATGGGTATTACTTGTTATGGGTATTACTTGTTATATGGGTATTACTTGTTGTGGGTATTACTTGTTATATGGGTATTACTTGTTGTATGGGTATTACTTGTTGTATGGGTATTACTTATGGGTTATTATGGGTTACTTGTTATATGGTTACTTGTTTTGTATTACTTTAATTAGTATTACTTTTGTATGGGTATTACTTGTTGTATGGGTATTACTTGTTATATGGGTATTACTTGTTGTATGGGTATTACTTGTTGTATGGGTATTACTTGTTATATGGGTATTACTTGTTATATGGATTATTACTTGTTTTTGTATGGGTATTACTTGTTGTATGGGTATTACTTGTTGTATGGGTATTACTTGTTGTATGGTATTACTTGTTATATGGGTATTACTTGTTATATGGTACTTGTTGTATGGGTTACTTGTTTTGATTATTTATTTTTATTTACTTGTTGTATGGGTATTACTTGTTATATGGGTATTACTTGTTGTATGGGTATTACTTGTTATATGGGTATTACTTGTTGTATGGGTATTACTTGTTGTGTGTTATTACTTGTTGTATGGGTATTACTTGTTGTATGGGTTATTACTTGTTATATGGGTATTACTTGTTGTATGGGTATTACTTGTCGTATGGGTATTACTTGTTGTATGGGTATTACTTGTTGTATGGGTATTACTTGTTATATGGGTATTACTTGTTGTATGGGTATTACTTGTTGTATGGGTATTACTTGTTATATGGGTATTACTTGTTATATGGGTATTACTTGTTGTATGGGTATTACTTGTTGTATGGGTATTACTTGTTGTATGGGTATTACTTGTTGTATGGGTATTACTTGTTGTATGGGTATTACTTGTTGTATGGGTATTATTGTTTATGGGTATTACTTGTTGTATGGGTATTACTTGTTATATGGGTATTACTTGTTGTATGGGTATTACTTGTTGTATGGGTATTACTTGTTGTATGGGTATTACTTGTTATATGGGTATTACTTGTTATATGGGTATTACTTGTTGTATGGGTATTACTTGTTGTATGGGTATTACTTGTTGTATGGGTATTACTTGTTATATGGGTATTACTTGTTGTATGGGTATTACTTGTTGTATGGGTATTACTTGTTATATGGGTATTACTTGTTATATGGGTATTACTTGTTGTATGGGTATTACTTGTTGTATGGGTATTACTTGTTAGACAAGTGGATGGTTGATTTGGTTTGGTCTGTACTGGTTTGGCGCCAAGATGACGAGCACAGTAGTTTAATCCAGATTAAGGCTGCAGATTGTTTTTTCATTTCACTCTTGTTGCCTCACATTATTGTTTCATCACGAAAGTCATAGAGGTGGCTGACAGTGGATTATGGAGTCTGGATTGACGCACAGAAACATATTTGCTGCTCTTGGATGTGTAGTTTTGAGATCCCAAAGTCAGTGTTCAAACATATGCATTGATCAGTGTTGTTGCCAGGAGTAATGAGCAGAATTGCAGTACCATGATATGCTCCCGATCATCTGCAGAGCATGTCGTGCTGTTGTTTTTGTTGTTGTTGTTGTTTTGATATTTGTTGTTTCCTTCAGTAACCTGAATAATACACGAAGACTTGAGGAGAGAAAGCGAGAGGGTGGATGCTCAGTCTGGCTGAGGGAAGCTGGTTTGCTTTCATCATTCTGCTGCAGCGCTTTTACTCACACAGCTGGCGCTTATGTAACAGTTAGGCTCCCTGCACTCACTCGCTCCCCCTCTGTTTCCCTCCCTCTCCCATCACTTCTAATTTATTGATCTCTGTTTGTGTTTATGAATGTGTCAACTCGACCACCCTTATCCATAACATACGCACGCACACTAATTAAGATGTCAATGTATGCCTGTGCAGAATTTGAATAGGTCATAATGTGCCTACTTCCTTGGAGAGTGTCCCCAGTGTTAAAAAGTCAAAGAGCTGCTTTTTTACCATGAAAATCAATATACGTCTGAGGTTTAACAGGAAGCAGATAGGTCACTGTTTAATTTACAAAACGCTATCTCAATTTCACAAGTGACCTTTTATCATTCAGATCATTTATTAGTTTGACTGAGCCTAACTTTGTCGTCTTTGCCTCATCAGTTTGTGTAGCTTGTTCAACAGAGAGTAAAAGAACGATACACACCTGTGAAGTAACAGATAAATGCTGAACTCACAGTATATAAAACAGTTGAGCTGCTGTGGGGCCAGCTTTAGCCTCATTCCTATTCCTCCAGTCCACCTGGATTTCACTCAGTATAACTGCCATCTTCTACTGCTGGTCAGAGAGCAGCTCCAAGTGCCTTTCTCTGCCTTCACATCAGTAGTTACAGAAAGTTGGGGAAGTGTTTATTTATTCACTTTCTTCACGCATATTTGCACATCCAGGGACTTGGAAGTAAGCTGTAATTATCTTTGGAAAGTATAGAAATGGATAAAACCATTAAAAATCACAGCTTTGGGAAAATGGGGAGGACATTTTTTGTAAAAACGGTGATTTGTACAGACTTTAAACTTGTACCAATGTTGTTGCACCATTAAAAATGATATGAAAAAAAAATCAAAGCTTTTTGCAGGACATTTTATAAATTATCTGCCATGGTCATGGCTATAATTAATTCTTTAACCTCAGATGTGTCGTTGTTATGTATGCATTTTGTCATCTTGATCTTTTTTTCTCTTTTGCACAATATGTTTTAATCAGGCCCTCAGGGTGACTCCATCACACCTGCACAGTTTGTACTTGTTTCTTTCTCTCAATCTGCTTTGATATGCATTTTTATCTGTACTAAACTTACTGTACCAAGAGTTGATTTGAAGAAAAAGGCTTTACTGCAACTACAATACATATGACTGGTTTGCTTTAGAATATGTGCATGGAAAAGTAATGCACCTGAACCAGTTTTTTGGGGGATAAAAATTTGCATTTTTGCATATGTTATAATCAGCATAACTGTATAAAACTGATTTCCATTTGTCCTGGTACAAAAATGGCCAACCCTTTCTACCAGTTTGCACCACCAGGATTCCACTAAGCAACAGGGTTAGGGGTTTTCTTTGCCACTGAGGCAAGATATATTACAAAAACATCTACTGTTTCTTTAAAAAATCTGTGTCTGTTGGTAGAATCACTCAACCGTCAATGCAATGAGTTCATTTTAATCTCAGCTCCTCTGTGACCTCGAGAGGTCAAAGGACAATACTCTGTGATTTCTGGGGACTACCTGTCCACTACCCTGTCAAATACTTTTATTGGCAACATGTTTCTGATTCAAATATTATCACTAGTTCAGTTACGGAGCTGCCATTCTGGGCCTTATCAAATATGTAACTTGATGTTTGCATTCCAATACATTTGCTACAAAATTTGCTGCGTCGAATAGAACCTGACAGTAGATTCTTCCTGTATGCAAGGGAAGACATTCAAACTATGAGAGTATACTATTTCCTACACATCTTTACACATGAGTAGCAGGGTCCTTAAGGTTGACAAAATGACAATTCATTCATGGTCTGAACCGTCCCTATTTAGATGTATAGATTGTGTTACATACATGACAATATTAATGGCTGAAAAAGAACTGTAGCTATGTTTTAATGGTGTTGCAACAGATAAAACTTGAAAAATAAATGATGGTACCACAGCCTAAATTATTTCTCACTTCCTCACTACTTCCTTGTCAAAACAACAAACCAAATAGCACAAAGCAACCATTTAAGATAAAAACAAAGTTGTCTTACCAGAGTTGGCATTCCCTTAATATAAAAATGACTTCTGAACAAAACAGACATAAATAAAAAAATTGCTAACGTCCAAGTAGCTAACGTCCAAAGCCTACATGTCAGTTTATCCTAAGGCCGAGCTGCAGCCGAGGCTGAGGGATTAGGATCCAACCTCACGATCCCCCACCACCACCCCCCCTCACCAGGGCTCATCCCTACAGGAAACTCCCCTGAGCTAACCCTCTCCCCACCCCCCCATCTCTGGGACCAAGTGGTACAGTCTTTCTAGTGTAAAGAGCAACAGGCTCTAATGATAGTGGCTGCAAACTGTGGAGACACTCTACAGGATTTTCAGTGATACTCTTGATCTCTACTGGCGCTCCTCTACGGAGAGGTCAGGGGTCATGGTGAGCTGCCAAACCAGCAGCCCTGGAGCTGGTAGAAATCCTGTGTTTTTTTAGATTTAGATCTGGTCCATCAGTGATCTGCAATCATTGTCAAGAGACCTCCAAGAGTGTGCACATTTTAGATTCCATTAAAACACCAGGTGTTGTGTCATCACGGTAGTGGACTGTGATAGTTACACCAGCCATGGATGAGCCTTTCTGTCCTATAAGCAGAAGGGCACATCCCTGCAATAGCTGTTTGGGCTGTCAAAGTGTCCTTGAGTGAGACATTGACTCTCTGTAGCTGCTCATCCGTCCAGAGTCGCTCCAGATAAGCATATCAGCAAAAATGGTTGAAATATCCCTCTTCCCTTGAAGAAGGAAGGGCAGCTTGCTGGTTCATTCTGTTGGTTGTGGATGAGTGCAGAGGTGATAACGAATGTGTGTGAGTGGCACCTACTGCTGGAGATGGATAACCATAGCTCTCCTACACCACATATCATCCCTGTGGTTTACATACAGAAAATATATGGAGTGGAGAGTAGAGAGGACTGCCACAGAGAGAACAGCGGTTACAGTTGGATGATATGGTGGATTGATGCCAGGCTCTTTCTATAGATAGAATATTATAGAACATAAAACACTTTTAACATATGGATGTATTCAAGAGGCCTTCACCTTCTGCAGTCTCACTCAGCCAAAACATCTTTATGTTGTTTGTTTTCACTGGAAGTGTTTACAATGTGCTCCTTTAATGTAAAAGTGAAAGGCTTGATACATCCAAAAGTGCATTAAGACACAGAATATCCAGAGTGTCTGCTGTGTGGTGGACATTACATGTAACTAAGTACATTTATTTGCTTACATACAGTAAATAAGTTAATACGTTATATAATATCTCAGGCACTTTATTTCATTTCATTTAGTATTTTGAGTATTTTAAGCAAGGCCCTATTGAAACTGAAGGAATTATTATTTCTTTTTCCTGGCAAATTAATTGCCTTTTTGAGGGGCTTAACATATTTAAAAACTCACCAAATTTGGCGGTCGCATCAAGTCTGGTGAACATTTACATATTTTAAGGGTTTCGGGAATAGCCGCACAAAAATGACTCGTTAGCGCCCCCTAGAAAGTTACAAAAATGTAGCCCCTGCAGTGCGTTTAACGTGGACTCACAAAACTTGGTAAACATATGTAACATGTCAAGATGTACAAAAAACTTCTTAGAGCCATACCCTAAACCCAACAGAAAGTCCGCCATTTTGATTTCAAAGTTCGAAATTAGTGCGATTTTGGCCATTTCCACATGTCGTACTTTAACGAACTCCTCCTAGAGATTTCATCCGATCAACTTCAAAATCGGTCTGTGCCATCTTAAGAAGTTAAAGATGAAAAGTTGTTTTATAAAAACTTTTCGTCATAGGGCGTGGCGCGGGGGCGGGCCCTTTTGTGCGTTTCGCCGCTGAAACAGGAAGTGGGTGTAACTCGAGTGTACGTTGTCCAACTGGCTCGAAACTTTTCAGGATTCATAAGAGTCCAACCCTGAGGACAAATAAAGGCCGATATTTACTTAAAGTCATAGCGCCCCCTAGTGGCAACAGGAAGTAGGCCTAAAAGTCAAGGTGCTATACTTTAACGAACTCCTCCTAGAGATTTCATCCGATGGACTTCAAACTTGAAAAAAGTTCAACTTGAATGTCAAAAAACTGTGAAAAATGCCTGTTACAATTGTCTTAATCCCAATGTGCCATCTTTAAATAGCTTGAATTTGTCTGTTAAGTAAAATATCTGAATAATTTATCTAACACTGGTGGTGGTGGACATCATCATCATACATTAGTAGCATGGAAAGAGCAGGGCTCATTCAAACTCCTCTACAGCAGTGTTTTCCTACTCTTTTGGCTGGGGATCCTTTACAATGAGGAGGTGTCTACTTGCGACCCCTCTTCACTGGTTGCATGTGTCTTCCAGTTGTGACCAGTTTAACCAAAGAGTGTTTTCCCCCTGTATTATACAAATCATTTTCAACATTTCAGTTGTCCAGAAACAATATTGCGGGCTACTTATGTAATGTGCAATCTCTTACAGTTGCATGCTCACTACATTACATTATGTTGCATAATTGTCACTATATGGACAACACTTTTAAATGGTGCTAACACCAGTGCACTACATAACAAATAGTGAATTACTTTGGCCCATTACTTGATAATATGGTATTTTTTTCTTTTATTTTTGCCAATATGCCTTATCGAAATGGAAAAGCTAATAACAGAAGAACTGCAAGACCAAAATGCTTGTACAAGGCTGCATTTAAAACTTAAATTCTTCTAGTTTCTTAAAGTGTGCTCGTTTAGCAGGTAATTAAAACACAACCTACACTACATCAGTTCAAACATGGTTCAAAGTTCTTTTGGTCCCTGTCTATAATAAGTCATATTTTAAAATCAATAACTAAGACATGCTTTATGCCACACTATGTGAAGCACCACACATACCTTCTACATCTTGTCAACAACACCTTATAAAATTTCAGACCTCTAGGCCTTAACAATTTCTTAGTTCACTACAGCAGTCAGTCTGGCAACTTATCCACCCCCACCAGGAGACATGGTACGGCCTGCTATGGGACATCATTATAGAGAGTAGATGTCTTGCATAGAGGCAAAGCTCTCTAATCCGAAGGCCAGATAATTCGAGTGCAAAGAGGATTAGCTCCACCCCAGCAGAGCCATTGGCTAAATTTAGCCCCCATACTCTCGGTCTTCACCAGTCTCTATTTAACCCTTCCTCCAAGCCCCACCCTTGATGCCTTTACCCATCCATCCACTGTTGCACTGTCCACCAATCACGTGCTGCAGTTCATCATAACACCATCATGACATTTTTGGACAACATTCAGTTCCTGTTTATATTAATTATAAAGTGTAAAATAACATCTTGTTGGGATCACGTAGATGTGAGTTATCCTGAGAGGGGAAGTTAGTGTTTTGGCTGCGAGTGTGCTATTCTCCATAATATCGTCTCTGCCCTTCATCTGCAGAGCATCGTCCTCTGTTGAACACATTGGGATTACAGCGGATGGTGGCCTCAGTAGGAGGGGCCCAGCCCACACAATCCCTGCAATGGCAAGCGAACTGGATCGCAGAGGCGTCTCATGCAAACATCCAGGAAATGTGTATCTTCTAGAGGAAGGATTCTGGGAAAAGTGATAAAACCCACTCCCTATGTCCATTTTCTTACTGGTCTTTCTGGTCCTGAAACCACTGCATGCTGCTTAATGTTATTAGAACTGTTTTTCTTCTCTGACCCCTGACATCCTTCATTTGAAGCTTATTCTACACAGCCAGTAAAATGCAAACCTGTTCTCACTCCCAATTTGTAAAATACTGATGCTTTGTCAGTGGCTCTCAGCGTCAGATACCGAAGCAAAAATCACCCTTTAGCCTTTAGATTATCTGTCCAATCTGTGTTTTCTCTCGCACAACTACTTTACAGTGACTATGTGCGGAGAGCTTAGGGCCGCCCATGACGATTGTGATTGGTTTAAAGAAATGGCAATAAACCAGAGTACGTTTTTCTCCCATCCAGGAATGCTGTGTGGACTAGCCAGACCCTCCTCCGCTCCGCAGCGCAGTGGATGGTCAGGCAAAGCAAGACTAGCGTCTGTATGGAACACTGTAAAACAACGTAGTTTTAAGAGCGACAACGGTAGCGAGTAGTATGAACGACCAAATATCTGCGTAAGGAGGTTGGTTGGGCTGACAACACAGGACTTCCACCCAGGAGACCGGGGTTCATGTCCTGTTCTTGTCCCTCTGTTCACTGAAATGTACATTTTGCAAGTTAAACGTCAACCCCACCAAGCGCTTCTAAATATGACGCCAAAGGGCTAGACTCTAAAGGAGACTTTTTGCTTCAGTAACAAACGCCAAAGGCACCAGACCATGTGTCCATGTGACCATGTGACCAGAATGTGTTAGAAACGCACACGATTAAATGTACTGTGGGTTGTATTGACTTGGGAAATGATTCACTTTCGCTATTTTTCTTGTCTTACGTGAACACTTGATACATGTTGGTGTTGTTTGCTTTATGTCAGATGTTTCTTGATTATAGTTTATAAGCCCAACCATCCTGGAAGTTTTGTTGTTGTCCTGTTCGATGTGCATGGGGTAAACAGTTAAAAATCCCACGTGGTGAAAAAATCTTCTCTGACATGATTGATCATGCGAAATACAATCCAAAGTATGATCTGTTTCAGAGTAAGTGATTATGACTGTGTCCATTGTAGAGATGGAATTATATCAAATGTATGATTTTCTCTCTCACAGTGGGAAAATATTAGTTTATACAATATATGTAATAGCACTAGATTGAAGCCTTTATAGAAATATTCAGAGATGAAATTGGGGATTATGTGTCAGCAACAATAATTATGCCCTCTCTGTTTATTTCCCCAACTGTGATTCTTTTGAATTTTCTTTCTGAAGTCACTGTGCCTTCCCTCGTCCTGTTTGCTCCTGATTACAGAGGAGAGATGTGAGGGAGTTAATCTGCTGGGCTTTACTGAATGGACGTGGGAGGGAGGCAGCGTGGGTCCGACCACCCCAAATCCCTCATTTGGTTGGACACGCCAGATCACCTGACCTGGTCTTTGGCGTGCATCCAGGACTGCATGTGTAGTACATTTAGACTTAGACAAAGGCACAGGATGGTAAACTTTGACCTAGACACAAGCATTATGAGGCAAATGGCAAACTGTACGGACAAAATTAAATCATAGTTTTACTATATTGAAAATCATGAACACTCCATAGGTCTGAATATGTGTGTAGTGTAATTGGTAGCGATGCTGTAATGTTGTGTGGTGAGGAATCCGCTGACACTGTTTCTTGATTATAAATGTGCAGATACAATAAGATGTTAATACACTTCATGTTATTTTAGCATTCAGGATGATTGGTGTAACACACACACAGAGTTTGTGTGACTGTGATTTGTGTTGTGGTGTGTTTAGACTCCACAAAGACAGTAAATCCCAGCGGATAGGATCAGCTTGACTCACTGACCTGCGGCACCAAAGACACTGACATCTTGTGGACATGACAGGGACTGAGCTTTTTCAGTCTACTACTAATTATTATAATTATCTTATCATAACATAATGATAATAATTAGTGGTAGACTGAAAAAGCTCAGTGAGTTAGATTAGTGAGCATTGACAGGGAAAGCTCTCTTGCTTTGTCTCTTCTTGGAACTTCTTTTACTTTATGTTATAACAGTCAATTATAATAATATAGTATTATAAATAAAGTATAATACAAGCTTAAAGCTGCACTATGCCTCACCTTGATGCACACATTAATTATTTTCAATACTCAGCCAGTTTATGATTTATAATCATGGTTACCTGCATTTTATAAGAGGTCATACAGCAAGTGGGTTAGAGATAGTCTTAAGGAAAAGGATAATGTTTTTCTACAGATTTCTTATTGTCAACAAATCCCACAGAAGCTTCCCTACCTTGTCAGTGGCACAGAAGCCCATTGGTTCACACTGAGCATGTCAACCACAAATGTGTAGTTTCATGTTTTTTAAAAGACTAAGTAATTTCCTTAAACAGCCGGCCAGGCACTATAGTTTTTAACAAATGTTACTAAAACAGGAATAAATTGTGTATTTGCTGGGGACTATTTTCAGCAGCGGATTAATACATTTGTTGCTCTAGTGAATATTTCTGGAAGCAGCAGTATGTTAGGTTGCCTCAAAATAAAGTTTTCATGTTTATTGCAAACAAAGGAACCGTTCATCCACTGCAACAGTGGCAAATGGTGGTGTTTGTAATGGTTTTTGTGCAACATTTGAGGCCTATGAGAGAGGAACAATATACTGTATATCAGGCTTTGCTTACAGTGGATTGCTTGTTAGTAGGATCAATTCATAGGTGGTTTTGGGGTTTTCATGGAATTTAACAATTTAGAAAAAAACTAGAATATCATCAGACTCCTTTAAAAGGAGGACACACCCGATTGGCTGTGGGATGGCAATGTTTGATCATATCTGAATGACAGCAGCATGCCTGGTATACTGTCTTCTGAGCACTTACAACACACAGTATCAACAGAATTCTGAGGTACATTGAGATGCTCTGAGACATTCTTACAAGCTGAGATGGAAAAATGAGGAGCTGCTAGAAAATCACACATCAAGAGTCAATTTAAAGCTGACAGTTACAGAGAATGTGTGTCAAATACCCTGAGAATTGTTTTACCTGTAGGGTTAGCATGTAAAAAGCCTGGTAAAACAAAGGGCGGGTGGCAGTTGAGTGAACTGTGTTTCCAAGAATAGACAGTTTCAACTCAGAGGAAGCCTCAGGAGATGTTATTGGTCTTTATGCTGTCAGAACTTTTTATAAGACTCCTGAACATGTGTCACCTTTGCCAAAATAACAATGATGAACTTTGAAGCAAAACAGTCAGGGCATCTGTGTGTTGAGATCATTAGTTTTTATATCATTAGTCAAATATTTACACACAGAGAGATTTATAACTTTAGCCTTGACTGACGTGCCGACGTGTAAGGTGAGCGTTACTTCTGTTCCGTTACAAGTGTTGTCAAACTTACTACCTGTATGTAAATTATGTGTTTGTTACAATTGTTTACCAACATATATTAGTAAAGTTTTAAATTAATGTATGCTTAATTAAATCTTTCGTGCTGTGTTCAAATTTAGTATTCTTTAGTGATAAATACATGTAATAAAGTATATTGTGTGGAGCTGTGAATTGAGCACAGAATCTGTAGTCAGCTATTGTAGTTGTTTTTAGTTCCGGAGGGTGTGGAGGGTGGTAGATAGACTGGAGTGCAATGATGAGGTCTCTACTCTTGCCCTCTAACAGTTCTCCTACTGTACACGTGAGAAGAGTGGATTGGGGTTATACGATATGTGAAGCCAGCGGCCCGGCAGTAGGCTACCTACGGTCTATGTGCCGGGTGAGCAATATAATTAAGTTAAAAACGAAATAAGGTACTGAGGTGGTGGTATTATAAAGGAGGTGAAACGGACTCGTGTTTGGACCCTAAACTACAATGATGTAACTCTCTCTTCCACGTGGTGGGGGTGGTGCGCTAATGATGTGGGCTATGTGTAAGGGGTTTGTGTGATTGAGAGAGCATTAATGAAAAAAAAGTATCAAATAAATTGATATTAGTAATGTGCAGTCCTGTGTGGACAGATAGTTAATCGGTGTCTGTCCCATCGTTAAATCAATAAAAAAATCTATACTAACAACATGAAAACAATGACAAAATAGATGTGGATTAAAGTTAGTTGGTAAAAGTTGATAATAAAATGATTTATTTTGTTTACTGTGTGATAGAGTAGAAATAGATATTAATACCTGAGGTTGCACATTTTGATGAAGCCGCTAATACTCCAAAAACATTAACCATTGAGTTTGTTCTTAATTTCAACATAAAATGGAAATACAGTTAGTTGTTTAATCCATATTTTTTTATCTAGGTATCATTATAGTTTTGTAGGTGTATATGTTAAGATGTATTTTTAACATTATGTGTCAGAGGTACTGTTTTAACACACCTTGTGTGATAGGTATTGATTGGGTTTATATATTTTAGATTTATATCATATTTATCTTTATTTATACTTATATTAATTATAACTACAAGTGTATAGTAAATAAAAAATATTCAACATTATGTATTGATATGTAATGCAAAGATGGTAGAGTTTAAACCTTGTTAAAGGGAATGCTGATAATCATTATACCTAGTAGGGTTCACCAGGTTCGTTGATTGGGTTCCAGGTAAGCCAGTCATACCCTTCCCGTCTTTTGATGTCAGCAGGCTTTGTTTTATTTTTATCCTTAGTTATTTATGGGGTGGTATTAGATTATTTAAATGGGTGGGTGGTGTGTAGGCCAAGGCATCTCCTGCGGGGGAATAGTATTTTAATGTTTTAAAGCCGCCAAGCCAGATCGCAGGGGAGAGTTCTAAGCCCAAAGCTACCTCCCTATGACCTGTTCTCTTAGTTACCTGTTATAGTTAGTGTTATAGTCCTAGACTGCGGGACTTCCTTCCTTTGACACACTGAGCTCTCTCTCTTCTCCTTTCTATTACTGTTTCTATTACTGTTACTATTACTATTACTATTTGTGTGCAGCCCGTCCCAGAAATGCTTGTTACTAATCCTAGCTTCTGGGAGTTTACTCCCGGTCCTTATCTTTTTTCCCCAGCGTATTTCTTGGAACGTTTTCACAGAGCTCAGCGATGCCCTGCAATGTCATGCTCGTCCTGCTGAACCCGCAGCTTCCCGCTACATCAGTCACTGTTCCATTATTAATGTGACTACTATGCACTGTTCATCACACCCCCAACCGCTGTCAGACACCAAGAGCCTGGGTGTCGGGTTCTTCCCAAGAGGGGTTTTTCCTCGCCACTGTCGCACTGCTTGCTCTTGAGGGAATTACTGGAATTGTTGGAATTGTTGGGGCTTTGTAAAATATAGAGTGTGGTCTAGACCTACTCTATCTGTAAAGTGTCTCGAGATAACTTATGTTATGATTTGATACTATAAATAAAATTGAATTGAATTGAATACCATCTATTCTCAAATAAATGGTTTCAGTTCATTTAAAGCTGGCGTAGGGACTTTATTTTTGGTGTTGTTGGGCAAAAAATCCACAATAATCTTTCAGTATATTGTGATTAAAGTGATTTGAGAGAAAACAAGACTTCAGCACCTCCTCTTGGCTCTCTTTCAGGGTTTAGAAAGCCTGTGACGGGAGACTTTGGCCAATCACAGAGAAAGAGTGTTCCTATTGGCTGTTTTGCCAATGCAGATGCTTGTGCACAAATCACGTAAGTAAAAGTTCTGTTTACCGTAGCCAAAGGCTTAGGGCTGCAGCTAATACAAGGCTAAACTATTAGATCCATCATCTGTATACAGTGCATAAAGGAACGAAATTGTGTAAAGACAAAGTTTAAAGCCAACATGGGTGAAAAGTCCTTAAAAATAAATTATTTTCATGACAATTGGTCAAACTCCATCTTCTGATGAAGATCATGTGATAAGATTGAAAGCTCCAGAACAGCTCCTAAATGGACCTTGAGGTAAGTTTATTTTGCCAAGTATTATTCACGTTTGGTATGGACATTGGTTTAAAAATCATGTGAACTGACAGTCAAAGCTTAAGTGTGAAACCAAAACTCATTCAGACAGCAGTGCTTGCAGACTGGCCAGAATGTTGTTGCAATTTAGCTTGCAGTTTATTGACAAATGTTACATAGTTTGAGTATTGAAGTTCAAACTGTTCCAAGCCTTTCCAGCATGCTGCCATTTTGGGCCTCAAAAGTTTCCCAGTGCAGCTTTTACTGAAGACAAATTACAAAAATCCTCATGGCCCAGACTGAGTGAGAGGAACAGTGAACAGTGCTGCCGAGTGAGAAGGTTTCCACTTGTGAGACAGGGTGTGCAGCTCTCTGAAGGCACTTCAGCCAAATGATATGCCTCTCACTCCTGCTCCGTCTCCCTCCTCTTGCAACTTGTGTTTTTGTCTCTCTATCCGAGTGTTTACTCTGGCCAGGGTTTTTCAGCGTATCTCTTCTATCCTCTTCCATCCAAGTCCTCCATCTTACAAAACCCTCTTTTTGCTGCTGCACAAAGGCAGCTATGTACTTCTTTGTGTCATGCTTGTTTCTCCAGCTCGCTTATGTTCTGGCAGTTCCAGACTGCCCTGCTTCAACATTCCCCCCACGTCCCTCCATTCCTCCTCCAGACTGCAATAATGTGTCTAAGTGCAGCTCAGCATAGCGGTGAATGGGGACTCTTTTCAATACCACCTGCCATTTATCTAACCCTCGGCTGGTTACAGGTGGAGGAGAGACACAAAGCTCTGAGCTCAGATGCTTGTGATGGGTGGAAGGCCTGGCTGCATGCTGGGCCTCCGAAACAACGTTTCTGTGGTTCAGTGTCACATACAGTGAAGGAAACCCTATACCTGGTGTGTTTCTAACACTGTGTGCATGTGTTTAATGAGGTGCCAGACAGAGAACGTGCAGAAAGTTGAACTTTAGACAGTAATGCAGTTTGCTGCACAATACGTCTTTGTAGTTTAAGCTGTTACACAATGTGATATCTAGTCAAAATCACAATATCCCTTTTGAAAATCAACTCCAGTTTAGCATTTAATATTTGTACAATTTCTAATTTCCAATGATTTCGTCAACCAATGGCATAACAGCTTGTATTCTTTTAAAATCATCTGCATTACTAAACACTGTTCCTCAAAAAAAGGGCTAATATTTATGTTGTATAAGTCTCTACAGTATGTTCTGTCTGCCACAGCTGAGCACACCGTGGCAGAATATAGGGTGTTTATTTCTCTTTCTGGCAACAGACGTTTATTTGGAAAAGCCAGCAGACAATAGCATGATTCATCAGTAATGCTTTTGTCACAGTTAGCCCTCCACCATCTGGCCCCCTCATACCTCACTGACCTCCTCTCCCCCTACCAACCCTCACGGTCCCTCAGATCCACCTCAGCCGGTCTCCTCTCCATCCACAAGTCCACCTCTGCGGTTTTGGGGACAGAGCCTTCTCCAGCGCAGCTCCCAGGCTCTGGAACTCCCTCCCCCAAGAGATCCGCACCTCTGAGTCCCTCACTGTTTTGTTTTGTACCCTGCCCTGTAAAGCGACTTTGAGTCCATGAAAAGCGCTATACAAATTTGATTTATTATTATTATTAGTTATGACCCATAAGAGCAGATAAACAATGCTGAGAGTGGAGACTCAGTCCGATTGGTCAGTCTGCTCTTACGGCCATCAATGTAGTTTGCTCATAAAATGATTAAAATACAGTATTTTAAATATGTTAGGATGTGCAGTTATCAAGACTTATCATTAAGGAAAATCCTCTTTTCTTGCAGCAGGGGCTATTCTGACATCATTACCAGTGATTTTATAAGGAGGTGTGGGCCCACATGCTAGCAAGGCTCAGCTGAATGTTTTTTCCTTTTTTTTATAGCCACATAAAATCTCATTTCAATTCATGTCACTCAGAAGATGCCGGTGAGATGAGTCTGTGCTCTGGAAAAAAAGGATTTTAAACACATCTTTGTCTTACTGTGCTATCCATTTTAAATATGTGATGTGATTTACAAGCTTGAATGTCAGCCCTGCACTGCTTTGCATTCATGTACGCAGTTATTTTTTTAATACTATTTAAGTGTATTTTACCAGGAATATTCCTATTGAGATTCAGAATCTCTTCTACTGATTACTAATTCATAGAAACCGGATGATGAGTAAGGTTATTCTAAACACTGCATCCCTTATGTGCAGGTGTGTGTAAAACAAACACACAAGGTCTAGTCTTTGTGCAATGTATTTCCGTGGAAGGTTGACACAAGTTGAGTTGAACACATTTCACACTAATGGGCTGCTGGGAAATAGAGGAATTTGAAGGCTAAACAGTGCTCATCAGTGGTAGGGAATCATTTCTGAACATAATGAAAACTATTTTAGTCAAGTGCACATACAGTGCCTTGCGAAAGTATTCGGCCCCCTTGAACGTTTCGACCTTTTGCCACATTTCAGGCCTCAAACATAAAGATATAAAACTGTAATTTTTTGTGAAGAATCAACAACAAGTGGGTCCCAATTATGAGGTGGAACGAAATTCATTGGCTATTTCAAACTTTTTTAACAAATAAAAAACTGAAAAAGTGGCGTGCAAAATTATTCAGCCCCTTTACTTTCAGTGAGCAAACTCTCTCCAGAAGGTTCAGTGAGGATCTCTGAATGATCCAATGTTGACCTAAATGACTAATGATAATAAATAGAATCCAGCTGTGTGTAATCAAGTCTCAATGCACCTGCTCTGTGATAGTCTCAGGAGGTCCGTGTAAGCGCAGAGAGCATCATGAAGAACAAGGAACACACCAGGCAGGATACTGTTGTGGAGAAGTTTAAAGCGGTTGGATACAAAAAGATTTCCCAAGCTTTAAACATCCCAAGGAGCACTGTGCAAGCGATAATATTGAAATGAAAGGGTATCAGACCACTACAAATCTACGAAGACCCGGCCGTCCCTCTAAACTTTCAGCTCATACAATGAGAAGACTGATCAGAGATGCAGCCAAGAGGCCCATGATCACTCTGGATGAACTGCAGAGATCTACAGCTGAGGTGGGAGACTCTGTCCATAGGACAACAATCAGTCGTATACTGCACAAATCTGGCCTTTATGGAAGAGTGGCAAGAAGAAAGCCATTTCTTAAAGATATCCATAAAGGTGTCGTTTAAAGTTTGCCAAAAGCCACCTGGAGACACACAAACATGTGGAAGAAGGTGCTGTGGTCAGATGAAACCAAAATCGAACTTTTGGCAACAATGCAAAACGTTATGTTTGGCGTAAAAGCAACACAGCTCATCACCCTGAACGCACCATCCCCACTGTCAAACATGGTGGTGGCAGCATCATGGTTTGGGCCTGCTTTTCTTCAGCAGGACAGGGAAGATGGTTAAAATTGATGGGAGATGGATGGAGCCAAATGCAGGACCATTCTGGAAGAAAACCTGATGGAGTCTGCAAAAGACCGAGACTGGGACGGAGATTTGTCTTCCAACAAGACAATGATCCAAAACATAAAGCAAAATCTACAATGGAATGGTTCACAAATAATCATATCCAGGTGTTAGAATGGCAAGTCAAAGTCAGACCTGAATCAATGAGAATCTGTGGAAAGAACTGACTGCTGTCAGTCTCATCAACCTCACTGAGCTCGAGCTGTTTTGCAAGGAGGAATGGGCAAAAAATGTCAGTCTCGATGTGCAAAACTGTAGAATACCCCAGCGATTAACAGCTGTAATCGCAGAAAAGGTGGCTACAAAGTATTAACTTAAGGGGGCTGTAATTTTGCACCCAATATTTCGTTTTTTTTGTTTAAAAGGTTTGAAATATTCAATAATTCGTTCCACTTCATGATTGTGTCCCACTTGTTGTTGATTCTTCACAAAAAATTACAGTTTTATATCTTTATGTTTGAGGCCTGAAATGTGGCAAAAGGTCGAAAAGTTCAAGGGGGCCGAATACTTTCGCAAGGCACTGTACTGCATGTTTTGTTGTTCTGTGCTTGAGTCTGCTTTTCCAATGTTTTATGACTCTGTATGATAAATACAAAGGAGTGTAAACTTGAACCTTTTTTATGCAAGGCAAACATCCAGTATATCATTTTAAAGGTCCCATGGCATGAAAATGTCACTTTATGAGTTTTTTTTAACATTAATATGCGTTCCCCCAGCCTGCCTATGGTCCCCCCAGTGGCTAGAAATGGTGATAGGTGTAAACCGAGCCCTGGGTATCCTGCTCTGCCTTTGAGAAAATGAAAGCTCAGATGGGCCAATCTGGAATCTTCTCCTTATGAGGTCATAAGGAGCAAGGTTACCTCCCCTTTCTCTGCTTTGCCCACCCAGAGAATTTGGCTCACCCATGAGAGAGAGAACACCTTGCCCCAACCCCCTCTCTCCTCCTCAATAGCTACAGACACAGAAATGGCACATCCTAAGGAAAGCTCATTGTGGGACTGGCTCTAGTGGCTGTAATTCTGCACCAAGGCTGAATTTCGGGAAAGAGACTTCAGATACAGTATTAGGGGACCACTAAGGTCTATATAAAAGAGACTTCAGATACAGTATTAGGGGACCACTAAGATCTATATAGGGGGAAAAAAAAGAGATAAAAAAAAAATTAGGGGCCCCCAAAGGTCTATATAAAAGAGACTTCAGATACAGTATTAAGGGACCACTAAGGTCTATATAAAAGAGACTTCAGATACAGTATTAGGGGACCACTAAGGTCTATATAAAAGAGACTTCAGATACAGTATTAGGGGACCACTAAGGTCTATATAAAAGAGACTTCAGATACAGTATTAGGGGACCACTAAGGTCTATATAAAAGAGACTTCAGATACAGTATTAGGGGACCACTAAGGTCTATATAAAAGAGACTTCAGATACAGTATTAGGGGACCACTAAGGTCTATATAAAAGAGACTTCAGATACAGTATTAGTGGACCACTAAGGTCTATATAAAAGCATCCAAAAAGCACCATTTCATGGGACCTTTAAAACAAAAGCATTTTCATTTTCTATTTATCAAAATGATTTCCCTGTAAGCCGGTGATGGTCTAATAAGCCAGCGGCTGTAAAACGGTGGAACAGTTTCCTTTCCTATAAATTCTTCATAATAAAAGTCCACCATTATTTTAAAGCTTTTATTATGAAGCAGCAAAATCAGGAAATGTTGGGTCATGTTCTGCAGTAACTCAACAAGACTCCTATAAGCAAACATGATACATGACATTAGAGTAACAACTGACATGTATACACACACAAAACTAGCCTATTTGCATTATAAATTATGTATGTGTTTATTTGCATATAGAGCTGGAAAGTTAGATCCAATCACAAGTGGTTACTCAAGACAGTTTTCTACTGCCAGGTGTAAACACATGTACTTAGCACTGCCAACTTGTGATTGGATTTTAGTACCAGGTGAAAATGGGGCCTATGTGTGTCCTTGCTTTCAGAGATCATTGCAGAAGGCCTTCTGAACCAGCAGAGGGCAGTTCAAACCACAATCATTATTTTTCTCCTGTCCTAAAAGGTTATATAATGTATGCAGTCATGATGAGACAGCAATGAAACCTCCATATTATATATACAATATATTATTATAGAGCATTACAAACACCTAAGGATCTGTGATTCACCCTTTAATGACAGTTGGTTATAGTTTGACCACTTGGCCAAAACATGGCCCACTACTTGGTACTTTACTAACCTGAAAAAGAAAGAAAGAAAGAAAGAAAGAAAGAAAGAAAGAAAGAAAGAAAGAAAGAAAGAAGTGCCATTATACTGTATGGCACTATCAATCACTAGCATTTCATATGACCGTCAGACATAACACAGTATCTGTACTTACAAGTTAAAGCATTTCAATCCTTATACAGTATTACTATAGCCTCTACAGGATGTGATATATAGTTGCACTTTCAGAATAGTAGATGGCAGTTACAATGGTGGAGAAAGTACAGCGCTGATGGAAACTGTTCTATGGCTACATAAAAGTGGGTCTGAATAGCAAACAAAGCTGATTATATATAAATAAAACAACAACTAAAACTGAACATATTGTGCAATAACACTTTAGTCATACTTCTTTCTTCCTTATAATTATTATTACTGAAAACATGTAAGATCTCTGTCACTGTGCAGCAGTTGGTAGCTAGCTCTTTTGTGGTTTTGAATCTTACCTTCAAAATAAAAGCATGGTTTTAATGACAGCTACAGCTGGTGGAGGTCTAGTTCGCTAGCTAGGCTACTGTCTCTGGGCCTGTCTGTGTACACACACACACACACACACACACACACACACACACACACACACACACACAACACACACACACACACACACACAAACAAAAGTCAACTAAGTCAAAAGTCTAGAAGTCAGAACAAAGGTTTGAACACATTTCTTATAATAATGTATTAATTAACCCAACATCCGGCATCAATCAGCTTCATCAGGCAACTTGTTTAAAGCTACTTCATTTATTGTGAAAAACACACACAGGATGATAATACAATTGTGCTAGCTTCATTCTGCCACAGAAGCGCGACCACGAGACTTGTTTAGAACAGTCACAATAATCATAGTTTACCTAAAGTTGTCTTTACATTTTTTAATCTCTTAGGTCAGTTTGGCATACATTGCGACTGAAAAAGTAATTGATCTAGTCTGAAAGTGAACTTCTACAAGAAACCCAATGCAAATAAGGCTTCTAATAGCCCTCGTGCAAACTCCTCCCACTGAGTTGTCCTGGGAAACACTAACAACTGTAACAAAGTGTTTCTGCACGGGGACGTTTGGGTGGAAGACCCACAGCGCCACTCATCCATTTCACTCTACAGTACAGACTTTTTAAAAGGACATTTGGGCCCAGCTCCAAACACTGCGAGGCCATCGATCAGGAAGAAGATTATGCGTCCAAAAGCTGCTGCTTCTTCTTTTTCTTCTTCACACCGAGCTTCATCTGCTTGAGGTAAGAGGAGTCATTGAGAATGGAGCCCGTCGTTAACCGTCCACTGATAGGAATGGACTCTGGCGTTACTTGGTGTCTCTCGGCGGTGTTGAACATTGAGAGAAGTTGTTGAGTGGCTGCTGGACGGACCTGGGCTTTAACTTGTTGCTTGGTAGCCATGACATCCTCCTTTAGAGGCTCGAGGGCTAATGTTCCTGGAAACTCCGCCACAGCGAGGACCAGCTCACTTGGCCCATTGACATGTAAAATGATCCGCTACAAAAGCAGCAAAAGTAGCCTACAATAAATACAGTACTCAAATTACAGAAGTTTAAAGTATTAAAGACGTTAGGGCCACTAAATAATATTATTTAGATTATTATTTAAAAAACACTTCCAGCATGATTAAATGCAACATGAAAACATATATTGTAAAAGAACTGATACTCCTAGCATAATACCTTAATATTGATATATTCCCCTATACCATATGTTGAGTCCCTCTGTATGGTGATTAAGTCAAACTGGAAACTTAAATCATTTTAAGCTGTCATTCTCAAGTATTAGAAGTAGGCTAAGTCTGGAAGAAATTCGACTTAGTGAGTGCTGCTTTAACTGTCCTTATTGTAATACTTTGTCAAAATAAGATGCAGTATAAAGTGACTGTGTGGCAGCAGAGACACACTTCAAATCTCTATGGGGCTATTTTTTCATCAAGGAAGTTCAATTGCACAAGCTTTATTTTGGATGCTAGTGGGAGGATCTGCACACATGTAAAGGAAAACGGTAGCCTACTAATTCATTTACACTCGCTTGACCTTACCCACTTAAACGACTTCAAAGGACCAGGCACATAAACATGGCCGCCCTCGGGTTTCCCATCTTTTAACACACCCATAGGTTTGCTCAAAAGTCCCATCATGGAACACATCTTCTTCACTTCCAGGATTACTTGGACCTTATCCCACTCAGTGTACAAATTGCTCCAGTGAAGATGCTCAGAATGGCCAGTTCAAACTAAAAGCTTCCTTAAAGTTGGAAACGTGAGTAAAAATCCAACATGTTACATATTTTCAGTGTCTTTCAAAATGATCTTGTGCCTCTAAATTGACACTTATCTGAACAGTGATTGTATGCTTTATTCTGTCATAATACCCGCATAAACAACCATAATATAATGACCAGACACATGTTTTATTTTATGCAATCCTCAGTTGTAACCTGAGTAAACTAGCAGCATGTGAAGGTGAAAGGATTTGAGGATCTAGAAGCTGTTTTATTACCTCTTACCTCAGAAATGTTTTTTAAATTTATTTCTGAGAGTATGAATTATAATAACTGGACAGCATACTGGAGGTATGACCTTCATACTCAATGGTTTTGACTCCTCAAACATTTTGAGCATCTGTTCCTCTTGCTGTCATTGCAGAGAGTTAGTGTTGACTCAGTATATCGGACTCTGTAGTCTAGCAGGAAGCCCACTCATCTGACTTTTCTGTGTCTCCATGTGGATGCTTTTCACTGTGGGATTGGCCTATAAGTCTGAGTCTCTGCCTTTTGAATGTAGGCCAAATATTCACTATCCTCATATGATATTCTGCAGAGGAGGTGTCAGTGTAAGTGAAGAAGGAAGGAAATACACCTGTTTATACTCCTTACTGAAACTGTCTGAGTGTCCACATGATACAAGCCTTACGTGATCGCGCACATGCCCCCCCACCTCTCCTCCACGCAGTTGCTAGTAGTCAAGGAGGACACAGAGGATTAATAAAACATGATGGACTCCTCAGAAGAGGTCATTATCTTCACTCGATTTTCTGCACGTGAAAGTCACCGGACGACACAATCTTCTGATATAGTCCTACTGAGAAATCCAGAGAGAGTTGTGTGGAGCTTTTCCTGTATTGCTTATTAGGGCATTGGCCAGTTGTAGAGGGAAGAACAGATTCACCTTTTCTTATTTGGTTGTTTTACGTTATCTTCTGTGATAATTGTCTCATGTCCTCTGGTATGTTGTGTTTGTGGTTTTACCCTCTAATGCAGTTCCCCTCAAGAGACAATAAAGGTCTGAACTCTGAACTGAATGTCCTTGTTAACTGAGTGTTCAGTTAATCCTTGATTTTGAACCACCAACCACACAGATCATTAACTTTCCTTTGCCACATTTTGACTCTGCTTGTTACACCCATTCTAATATGCTTGTGTGCTTGAGTAATTTGACACTATCAGCTAGAAATCTTGAACATATCTACTTTGCAAGACCTAAAAAGAATGATGATGGCAATTATCAAGTGCATTTTTAAAGTGTAGATTTCTCAGTGTTTAAATGAATAAAAGTCTTACAATTTTAGGTTATGAGGTTTTCACAGTGCAACTATTGAAATGGACATGTTTAGTTGTGAAATGCTAAATATACAATAAGGGTAAAGGCTGCTGGCTTTTAAAGTAACCCATATAGCATGAAATGACTTGGATATCAGGGTCATCATGTTGTCACAGTAGGTGTCATGTTTTAATCCGTGGATATGTAAATCTGGGAAGTATGAAAGTGAGTATTGTATTCCAAAATGAGATAATTACATTCTACTGATTACAAGCATCAGGAAGCAGCAGCAGACAAGGCAGCAGTTGAGGTCTGAGTTTGCCGAACATCCACACACAATTCCATTTCTATTCACAAGGCTGTCAGGAGAGGACTACACAATGGCTCTACTAAACAAAAGCTTATTAGTCCTCTCTCTCCTAGCAAACTTTAGGCTCAGTTGTGAGTCCATCCCAGTCAGAAATAAGTATTTAGCTCCAGTACATGAGACAAATAAAGAGGAGTTGGCCTCCCATTGGGAGCGCTGTAAATTACCATGAGGATTCTGCTGGCTCCAAGCTGAACCCAGCCAATTTATCATCTTCACAAACCCCCTAATTTAATGATGATGGAGGATATGCACTGTGTCAGCCTTGTAATTACACTGTATTTACTATAGAATGGAAGCATTAGAGTGAGTCTTAGAGGCACTAGTTCATGATGCGGGGTGGGTTTTGTATACCTGGGAGGGCGACTGCTGAATTACCTGCTGCTGATATTCACAAGAAAGGCCTTGACTCAGTTTTTGTTAAGACTGTAATCGCTGGAATCCTCTCGACACGCCAGACAGCAGCCGCACTCTGTTCCAAAAACAGCCGCCATCTCTGCAGCTTGTACACACTTTGTGCCCCGGAACGGTGTCCCTTTCCTCCTGGGACTTATCAGGCAGACTTGTTTGTCTTGAAAAAAAGTGTGCTTACAAATCTCTCCTATGAAAATGTGCAGCAGGTCAATAGGAGAGTGGTTTGAAAGCCCATCCTTTTACCAACTTTAGGGCAGCGTTTGATGTGAAATGTTTGGATAATAGTGCCGATAAAATACCAGAGCTGTTGGACCAATACCAAAACAATACCATAAAGAACTTTACTAGGTAAAGTTGTTTAAATGTTGATTTAAATCAAATTTCTGATCAATGAATTAGTAGTAGTAGTAGAATTAGTAGAATTAGTAGTAGATAACTTTATTGTCCCATCTCACAGTACAATACACTGTACACCCTTGGGTGTGATCAGGCCAGCTGGACAACTAGCTTATTTTGAGTGATTTAAGGCTTTTATGGCTTGTGGTACGAAAGAGAACTAGCAAAGAAATAAGACATATCTGACCAGACATTTGATGCCAACTTTGAGTATCGGACTGTTTTTGATACTCAACACATTTTGGTTGATACCAAAAAACTATTGAAGATTGTTGCTTGATACACTTAACTGCATGTGTACATGCAGTAAGTGTGCTGTACATTCACCATGAGACATTCTTGTTTACATCTCCATTCTGCTTGATTAAATTGGATCTTGTAAAAATGCATAAAGTGTAATCACACAGAGGTCTGATAATTAAAAATATCCCCAGAAGTGGTCAGACTTGCATTTAATTGCAATAACAACAAAGTGTAAATGCTAGATGTCTCCACATGGATAGAAATAAACCGTTGTGTGCCAGCCCACCAGGAAGCAAACACCAAACAAACAGAAGACAGGGGGTCTCAAATACAACGATGCAAACAGATACTTCCAAAAACTGGATTGTCAGGATGGATGGAGTACAAACCAGCTGGGCTATTTATTGTTGGGTTCAAAGCTATTTGGAGGAAGTCTTCATGTGTATATACTGAAATCTGATTTCAGTATGTACACCGGAGATGTTTTATACATGTGAATGGAATCCAGCCACGCGCATTATAGATGCAAGGCACGAAGTCTGCATTGAGACTGAAGGCTGAAGGTTTGTTCCTTGGTAGAAGACATTTTTAGACTCCCCAATGCTGCTGATGAGAAATGTATTCTGTCCGGTGCACAGCACATTATTAAAATGATTTTTTTTAGGGGCATTTTATGCCTTTATTGGGTAGTGAAGTGGAGAGATTGGACTTTGTGGTTTATAGTCGGCATCTAATCCCCATACAATACATTTTTCATTTCAAAATGTTCCTTCCTTCAACTGAAAAAAACCCCGTAATTTGTAGTGGTGTAAAAGTAACTAGGTATATTTACAAGTAACAGGTACTCCACTTGCATACAGACTCATGAGTAGCCAAATTTGCGTAATGTCCCATTATATGTAACCATTCATTCAATATAGACCCAAAACACAACTAACAACTACTACATTTATAAATTAAAAACGAGACATTAAATATACAAATGTCTTTGTCTTTGGTATGTCGCTTTACGCTGATGTAGGTAAGTTGTGGAATGCCGTTACACGTAAGTTCTCAACTAGAGACTTTACACAACATATAACACAAAATTACATAATAATATATATAAAAAAAAAAAGACTAGCTGCCAGAGTGTACAAAAAGTGCCTTGGCGGTTTGAGGGAGCTTGGGACAAAAACTGGGTGGGAAAATAAATTATCCGGAAATTATCGAGCTCATTTTTTCTTATCATGCGATAACTCGATTTATTGACTATCGCGACAGGCCTACTCATGAGGCACTTGTACTTAAGTATTTCCATTTTATCCTACTTTATATTACTACTCTACTAGAATTCTGAAGTTTTCATTCCGCTATATTTATACATTTCTGCTGTGGTTACTAAGTTACTCTGCATATTAAGGTTGTACAAACAAAATATATGATCAGTTTATAAAATATGATGCATTGTGAGTAAAATACCCAGTATAAAAAAAAGCTGTTAAAATGAGCTCCACCTGGACCAGCTGCCACATAAAAATACAGCTTACATACTAATGCACTGACAGGGACCATTCTTCATAATGAGTACTTTGACTTCTGATATTTTAAGTATGTAATGCTGCAATCATGATTATTGTTATCTATTAATCTGCCTCTTTTCTTCAATGAATAGATATAATTGTCTAGATAATAGTCTGTAAAACTTGAACAAATAATAGTCTGTAAAACATTAACAAGTGCTCATGACATCCTAGTATCCAAAATGACTTCATCAATTGTGTCGTTTTGTCTGATCAACAGTCAAGATTCCCAAAATATTGAATTTATTATTCTGTAAGACCAAAAAAAGCAACATTGTAAAGCAATTGTTACGTTTTGGAACCTGGAACTATCAAATGTTTTACTTTTTTGTTGTTGAAAAAAGACTTATTGAAATATGTTGCAGATTAGTTGTCAGTGGACTAATCCAGTAATCAACCAATCGTTGCAGCTTTACCACCCATAATTATGGACGTATTACATAAGTAAAGTTTAACTTGATTGAGTGTTCTTATACTCTTACATTAGTAAATGATGCGAATACTTTCCCACCACTGGCTATTTGGAATCAATAGATATTATTTGCTTGTCTACTATTTTAGAAAAATATGAATATAGGAAAATCATTACCAATACGTAACATATCTCAGAGTTTCCCTGTAATTAAATGGTTGAGGTTGAGCAGCTGTTTCATGGATTTTTCCATCAACACCAAAACATTGTCGTCAGCCATTAACCCTTTGTAAATTATCCAAGCACACCACTCTCACTACTGCTGCTTATTTAGCCTAATTGATTGATAAAGGGAGAGGAGTAGTGTGTATCTGCACATGCATCAAACACCATCCCTTTTATTAAGCAGAGGCAGGGTAGCTGTAGTTCCACCATCGCAGTTAGCAGACACCCGACCTATGGCCTGCAGGCTCCGCCTCTCTCCTCTGACATCAGGGCTTTGATCTGCCTAATGTCTGTGTTAGCACAAAGCCATATTTAGCTCTGTGTAATCAGTGTGGTGAGAGCCCGCATGTCCGCTACTCAGGATACCTGCCTACCTAGTATAAACACACCTGCTCTTTCTGATGGACCTAAAATGAATTTAATGTGCACCTGAAGGAGTCTGCTCGCAGCCGTCGTCATCAAATAGACTGAGGGTAAGGTTTCCATCGATGCTTTCATGTGCCGCTTTAAAAGTTTCTCTGTAGCTTCAGGTGACAGAAAAAAATGAAATAATCAACAAGCAGCTCTTAGGTTGTAGGTGGTGATGTCAACAAAGCCAGACTATCATATGTAGGAAGTGGATTCTAAAGGTTTTCTTCCTTGGTTTTGTTTCGATGATATTCCCCAGGGCAAAGTTTGACTGTGATGCAACTGCCGTGCTGAGCAACGTCTGCCTCCTGATAACGCTTAACAACATGTGTGACCTGAGAGTCTGCTGTTAAATAAAGTTATAATTGGCCTTTGCTTATTGGAAATGACATTTTCTTTCTGCACATACATCTCCTCGAAAGCCAGTTTGTTAAAGCTATGAATTCATGCCTACTTCTCTAAATAAAACTACTGGTTAGGTTATTATAAAATACCCGATATATTTCTGAAAGGGCGGGCTATGGAGGCTCCACTCATTTCAATTTCAAATAATTTCAATAACAAAATTAGATTTTCATTCAGTTTATTATACAAAAGTTCTTCCATATAGACAAAAAGATAATCCACTTCCCTATAATCAAAGCTTTCTCATTGAGACACTGGCGGTAAAATATTGAGTCTGTTCCACTTTGGTCACAGTTTTTTAAGGATGTCTGTTCTCTGATTTCTTTAACTGAATTTTTGGTCACATGGTGTATGTTGTGCATTCCAAAGCTGTGATTGGTGGCACGTAATGGACATGCTTGGTATAAGATATCTGAACTGAATGTAAACATTTAAATGTTGTCAAATTTTGTGAAAATGTAAAATCACAATCTGATGATACATTGTGATGAAATTCATGATTGTAACTTTTAATTGGGTACTTCATTAAATAAGTATTTCTCGTCCATAAAGTTTGGGACTTGCAAGAAACCGATGAAAAGGTCAAAATCGAAGAAGCAGAGGCTGACATATCCTGACTTTTAGTCCCTTATGACTAGTAAACCTTCATGTGTAATCGGTGAAGTTCCCCTTTAAAAAATATGGAGCATGTGTCAGTCGTGCTTAAGTGATGAGACAGGATCTTCTATTTAATATTGTTGTGGTTTTGTGGTTGATGTTCTTGAACAACCAGCAGTACGTTTTAGAGATGGACTACTTCAGCACATATTTAGATCACAAGTATTAATTTCAGAAGCCCATCCTGTTATTCATTTCCTGTTTGAGAAATAGAACATTGTTGTGTGCTGAGATGCCTGTTACGTAAACAGGGAATCAGTAGGGGAAGTGAGTAACTCGTGGACATCACTGGCAATCCAGTTCCCAGAACCATTGCAGTGGTTTTAGTTTCACATTTCTTTGGCCATTTTTGAAAATGTTTAAAGAAACCGAGAGTGGGTTGAGCTGTGTCACCTGGTTGAAGTGTAACATGTTAGAAAGACCCTATAGAGGTCACCATTATATCACGGGGTAAACACACAAACACGTGCATATTTGTGGGCAATTTAGAGTTTCTGATTGACCAAAGTTGGATGACTCAGCTTCACAGAGCTGAGAATTGAACCCTGAACCATTTTGCATTGAGGTGATAGTACTAACCAATGGACCATTTTGAGGTCTATTAAAGCTTTGGAGATGTGCATACTTTTATCCCACATGTTGGTTGGTTTGTTAATGGAAACCATGTAACCTAACGATACCCATCATCCATTACTGCAGTGGGGGTAATGTTAATCTGATCAGGCCTGTTGTGATCTCAGGTTTGCCTGGCTCAGGATTCTCCGGACTAAACCTCTTACCTCTCAAATGGGACAGCCACTTTCCTTTTCTCAAACTCTGATGTCTGCCTGTCTTTCTGTTTTCTTAGCTCCTCAGCCCCTATTTTCTCTTCTTTTCAACATCAGTTTATTTCGCACACCACAGTTGAATGAGTAAGTGCAGTAAGTTGCCGGTGAAATGTCATATTGATCATTTTGAGAGATTTTGTACCAGTGTCTGCTTCTGTAAATAAGTTGAAATCCACATTGCTCACCAAGCTATCACCCATCAGGATCCTGTGAGAAATTGTATTGCCGCTGAAGTGCAGCTGAATTCAAGTAACTGCTGAAATTGCCCTGTTGATTTTGCAGTGTGTTGAACATTTACACACAGGCAAAGGTAGATAGCGTGTTATTGTTCTGGAGGTTTCTGGGCCATAGGCCTATTCAATTTTTCAGTGAAAGCGTTTCATCAGAAAGTCATGACTATCCCTCTAAATACTAGCCCAAGCCTTTCTAAAAGGGTCACCAAGCCCACTTTATTTAAGTCTATACAAAATGCAAAGTGTAAAAAATGTTTTCCCCTTTCATAGTAGGTTATACAGTATGTAAGCCTACTGGACTTTTTTTTGGATGGGACCGTTCATTTCCTAGAGTCTCTGGTTGCCTGGCAACTAGCCCTGGCCAAGAAATAGTTTGACACAATCCCTGTAAATCTACCAAATTTAATTTTTATGTTTTGGTTTTGTCACGGATTTAACAAAGAAGATATAACAAAGTGAGTTTTTGAGAAGCTTAAAGGTCCCATGACATGGTGCCCTTTGGATGCTATTATATAGACCTTAGTGGTCCCCTAATACTGTATCTGAAGTCTCTTTTATATAGACCTTAGTGGTCCCCTCATACTGTATCTGAAGTCTCTTTTATATAGGCCTTAGTGGTCCCCTAATACTGTATCTGAAGTCTCTTTTATATAGACCTTAGTGGTCCCCTAATACTGTATCTGAAGTCTCTTTTATATAGACCTTAGTGGTCCCCTAATACTGTATCTGAAGTCTCTTTTATATAGGCCTTAGTGGTCCCCTAATACTGTATCTGAAGTCTCTTTTATATATTTTTTTTTTTTTTTTTTTTTTTTTTTTTTTTTTTTTTTTTTTTTTTTTTTTTTTTTTTTTTTTTTTTTTTTTTTTTTTTTTTTTTTTTCCTTATATATTGGTCTCAAAATACTTTCCTTAAGATGTGCCATTTCTGTGTCTGTAGCTATTGAGGAGGAGAGAGGGGGAGCAAGTGGAGGGTGGGGGTGTGGCCTTGACCAACTGCCACTTTGCTCATTTGAAAGCCATGATGTCTCTCTCTCATGGGTGGGCCAAATTCTCTGGGCGGGCAAAGCAGAGAAAGGGGAGGTAACCTTGCTCCTTATGACCTCATAAGGAGAAGCTTCCTGATTGGTCCATCTGAGCTTTCATTTTCTCAAAGGCAGAGCAGGATACCCAGGGCTCGGTTTACGCCTATCACCATTTCTAGCCACTGGGGGACCATAGGCAGGCTGGGGGAACTCATATTAATGTTAAAAAACCTCATAAAGTGACATTTTCATGCCATGGGACCTTTTTAAAAAAAAAAAAAAAAAAAAAGCCAAGCTAGTTGTTCCCCCTCCCCATGTTTGCAGTCTTTGTGCGAAATTAGCTCACTAGTAGCTTTGTATTTTACATACATACGTGACCGAGATATCAGTCTAACTCTCGTCAAAAAGCGAATAGGCAGATTTCCCAAAATGTTGAACTATACCTTTTTATAAATATCTACAGAGCACCTCATGGCTTTACGGTGTGGAAACAGAGGGGGAGGAGGTGGCATTAAACCTAGGCAGGAGCGCTGATCAAGGCCCAGGCCCTGATTACAGGCCGGCCCCCAGTGTGCCTCACAATAAGATAATGCTATCTGGGCCCACAGGTATTTTGTTTCAGTGGAGAGGGTAATAACTGTCACCAAACACTGAGGAGACCTTTCATCCCCCGGCCTTGTATCGTCAGCCAGCGTTTGTGTGCAGTCTCTGCACAGAGGCAGCTTTTGTATGGCAGGGTGAGGTCACATCACCATGATGGCCTCATATCTGTCCACAGAGACAATAGCTAGGTTTGATTAAATCAAACAGCCGTGACTATCTAAATGGTAGTCAACATTGTGTGTCCAAGTTACTGTGGTGTCGTTGTTAAGGAGGTGACGTAGCCCTGACTAAATTAGCCATTCCCCAGAAGAGCAGGGCTGATAGTGAACAGTAAAAAGAATCACACAAGGGTTCAGCACAGAGCAGACGCACTTTGCTCTCTCGGGGGTTTTGTGCTCTAGGGGAGTGCAGTCGGTGTTGTAGTGGTAGGCCAGTCACTAGTGGTTAACCAGGGGAGAAAGCATGAGAGGTTAAACAAACGTCTGAGTTAAACATCAAACCCAACTGAGCCACACAGAGCCTTAATCCTCCCTCAGTGTGCCACATTTAAAGGCTTTGATTGCAAATGTTCTATTTAGGAAACTAGCTGCTGAGAAAAATGTACTGGTGAATACCTCGGGAATTTAAGTGATATGGTCGTCAAGAGTTCTAGAAGTCTTGTTTTATGAGTCAGATGCTGCTCATGTTTGGAATGGCACTTATATTTGAAAAAAGGTGTAGTTTCATTCAGTCTTTCAGCAAAAATGTAAAATTCAATTTGACATCGATCCCAAGCTCCAGCACTTCCAAATCCAATAAAAGTGTTTGAGATGCAAAAGACGGGTTGATAATACAAGAATAAAAAGAAGTTAAGAGGAGTTAAGAATACACAGTTGGACCGTTCATATGTCTCTCACCAGGCTTAAATCAGCCTGAAAGCTCTCCCTGGCCCTCTTTATCTGCCATTTGGTGGAGGTTTTTATCCAAAGCTCCTTACTGTACCACGAGGCCTCGCATCTAAAGCAAGATTGCAAAGTGGGGATTGAACCCCAAAACCTGGCAGTTTTTGTCAATAGCTGTTAGTGTTGTTGCTCACAATATGAAAACAATTCCATGTTGATCTTATGTCAACACTAATAGCGTTTACCCACTGCTAGTACCAGCTCTACTCTACTCGGCTCGGCCCGACTCGACTCCTGTCCTCCATTTTCCGCATATATTCTGCAGATTTAGTACCGCCTCATAAAGCGAGCGTGGCTGGTCGTCCTAGCGATGCTGCAGGAAACTGCCTTTACCTAACGCGACACACACACAGAACGTCGAAGGTGTGTTGTTTTTTACTCTCTTGTTTCAAAAGAAGCTGGAGGCAGTAAAAAAACCACCGCTGGCTAAACTATTTAAAAATGGCGGGTTTGTTCAGGACACCCCCGTCTGTCTCTAGCAATGATGACGCAGTGATTAGTGACGATTCTCTCTGACCAATCAGTAGTCTGCAGGTTTTCACCTCACCTTTTGGTATCGCCTCAGCTCGCTGGGAGCCTGGACGGAGGTGAGACTAAAAAAGTACCGGTTAGCAGATACCAGGGGCTTTTTATCAGAATGGAAAACCAAAAAAGGCGAGTAGAGTCGAGGTGAGTCAAGCAGGGACCATGTGATGGAAAAACACCTTAGGTGATGTTTCATATGTTTGTCATCAGAGCTGCAAAGATGAATTGATTAGTTGTCAACTATTAAAATAATTGCCAACTGTTTTGATAAACGATTAATCGATTTGAGTCATTCATTATGAAAAAAGAAAAAATCTCTGATTCCAGCTTCTTAAATGTGAATATTTTCTAGTTTCTGTACTCCTGACAGTAAACGGAATATCTTTAAGTTGCAGACAAAACAAGACGTTTGAGGACGTCCTCTTGAAACATGGATCAACATTTTTCAACATTTTCTGACATTTTATAGACCAACTAACAACTGATCGAATAATCAAAAAATAATAATCGTCACATTCATCGCCAATAAAAATAATCGTTAGTTGCAGCCCTATTTATCATATGCATGCAGCTATGGAAAAAGAAAATAGACCAACACAGGCAGAAAGAATAAGGTATCCAGGTCAGGTTGTCTTTCATTGTCCTGTCTAGTTTTTACTAGGCCTGTGTAGGTGAGGTACCAAGTCAGTCCAGCCCCTCTCTGAGACTTAAGTCCTGTCTCTGTTGTCATCATTGAGCCCTGGTGTTGGATGACACCCCAGGTCTATATTGGGCTTCTCTCCCTCTTTACAGGTGTTTCCATGTCCTTGACTGCAGCTCTGTATGCACAGCCTAATTAAAAAAAACCTTCATGAAGAAGCAGCCTCAGGTTAACTGTTGTCCCCATAACACAGATCTGCAGTGACATTCTTCAAGTTAATTAATGGCCAATGGGAGGTTTTTGAACCAGGAAGACTGCAGTATATAGCTTCCAGGCAATACAACACTGATGT
Organism: Perca fluviatilis; assembly: GCF_010015445.1. Classification (NCBI taxonomy): domain Eukaryota; kingdom Metazoa; phylum Chordata; class Actinopteri; order Perciformes; family Percidae; genus Perca; species Perca fluviatilis. The sequence continues at coordinate 361,971 of NC_053114.1, forward strand.
AAAGTTGTAGATTGCCTGTTATGTACGTTGAGTTCAAACAAAGTGACCTGTTTTTTTATTTCAAGTAGCTGCACTGCACTCTGTACTGTACAGCTTCCACTTTCTGCTCTTTTGGCACTATTTATCCAGGAAAGGTTTGATGAGCCCTGTGCTTTTTTTCAGCAGATGATAAAATGTAATCAGTTGATCAGCACACTCCCATTATATGCATTGCTCAATGGCAGTTGTTGAGGTAAAGCGTTATCTAGAAGTGGGTGGTTTTCACTTCTCTAAGCTCCAGGCCGCCGACTCTGATTTCCAGGACAGACGTGATAGCTGGGTTGGTTGAAAATGCATGTTAACAAAATGTCATGACGATTTCCAGGCAAATTCAGCAAGTACAATGAGACCCAGTGTTAAACATTAAACAACTTTACTTCCCAATATTGATGCAATATTTATTGTGTAGATAAGTAGGCAGCCAATGTACGTGTGATAATGACCCTGTAAATGACTAAAAGTGCAATGCTATGCTGCAAATGGACACGTAGATCATGGTTGGAGGGCGGAGTTAGGTTAGCACCTTTTGATCATGTAGTCATACTGCTTTTATTTCCTGAAGTGTTTTGGTTTTGAAATACTTAATGGGCTCCTAGCAACTAAAGAACCCTGACCTGCACTTAGCACGTGTATTTGTTTTAGTAGTTTAAAGAGATGTGGCCTTTGGGCAGGAATATGTTCCTGCAGGAAGTCTCTGAGGGAGTGGTGCTGGCAGAAAAGGTCTTCAGTCACCTCTGATCTGTACCCACTGTTTACTGTTCTTACCATCGATTCATTGTTTGCTGGCGTGTTATAATGTGATCCCATCTATAGTAAATTCTTTTTGATCTGACAGATTTCGAAAAGGTTTACCTGGTAAGATGATTACATGTCTTTAGAAGGATGGTGCCAAAGAGGGGGAACACATAGTAGAGGTACAAACATGCATTGTATAAAAAAACCTGAATATTTCCTTAAATTTGGATTAGTTTTGTTCCAAGCATGAGTGCGTCAAATTGTTTGTTTTAATTTAACCCTTGGTTCTCTTGAACAATGGAAACCTTGATGTATTTACAATTGTGAAAACTGAAAATCACCATCTTAAAGGTTCGCCAGGGACTTTTTGACCCATATTAGTGCTATGGAGCTGTTTTTGGGTAGGTCTTTCTTTGTTTAGCTTCTGGCATTAGGATGCACAACGCGTGCGTGATGCAATACACATTCCTTCCAATGGTTTCACATCTTTTTTTCCCCACTGATCTACAGGTGCCCGTAACATGCAAAGGTATGCAGTGATAGTATGTAAACAAATACTTTTGTTGAGAAATACTAAATGTGAAGAAAACCTTTGTTTGTTTAGAAGAAAACTTCACCGGCGCCTTTTTAAAGTTTTTTTTACAGTCCGGTCTGTCATAAAGGCACCTCATTCAAATAACTGGAGTCAGTGAAGCTGTTCGTGTGGCTTATATTGGACCCAAAGTGGTGTTTACCTGACTGTGACATTAACATCGGATGCCTCTCTATCCAGGGAGGATTATTAAATCATGTGTGATGGCAAGCTGGTGAGTCCCACCGAGAACAAGGATCTCTCTCCCCAAGACAGACCTTTTCACAGACAAAAAGCAACACATTTACAGACAGAGCTGCAGGTAAAATGTAAAATTTGAGGTTGTACACAAAGTCTTAGTCTGCACTTTGTATGTGGTTGTGTTGTTGAATCTTCAGCTGTTGATTGGGGGTGTAGTCTGATTAATGAGATGAGAAGCTAATCCTGTTCATCCTCCTATTCGCGCTGCAGTCACATGGCTATTATGGCTTATTTTGATTGCCAGGGGACCTGTTGAAGCCATAACGGGTCCATTCTCAACCCTGACTCAGCGTATTACCACTCTTATCCCAGCATTGAGGGGCTTTTGTCTCTTGATTTATTGGTTCATTTGTGTCAGCGGTGCACTTCAATGTGGCTGCTTCTTTGTGGCCTTCCTGCTGCAGAGGAATAAAATTCAGTTTTAACAGCATTTCAAAGGCAGGTTCTGCCATAATAGAAACTCTTAAGGAGCTCTGCTGAAGGCTGGCTGCACCCACTGTTTTAGGTGGAGTTAATGGGTTGTGTAATCTCGATAAGCAGGTGTCGGGTGGCCGTAGGGTGAGTTTAGGGGATGCCATTTCTCAAGGTTCTTGTGTTACCAGAGAAGGAAACAGAGTTTGGTTTGGATACAAGGTCTTTTCCTGAATTACATGGACAGGTTTTTATTTACTTTTTATCTTATTTTTTTATTTTAGGAAGAATGTACTGTGAAGAATGTGAAGAACAGTGTAATTGTAGGATTTTGTGTTTTTCCCATCACTTGAGAAAAATACAGTTAGAAAGGTTGGTTTCTAATTTTTTAATTTTACCTTTATTTTACAAGGAATATTCCCATTAAGATTCAGAGTCTCTTTTACAACGGAGTCCTGGCCAAGACAACAGCATAAAAAGTTTAAACATAAAAACCAAAAAATGACAGACTTAAAACAAACCGCAAATGACATCAAACAATCAGTGATCAGAGTTCAGTAACAGGACGTGTGCATTCAGTGGTCAGAAAGCCCTTAATCTTGTTTTTAAATTTGCCCATGCTAATAAAATAATCTAGTTTAAGGTGACTTTGTAGCTCACACCAAAATGATGGAGCAAAAACTTTAAAGAGGTGATAGAATGATTATATAGGGTATTTCACACTGTTCCTTATGGTCTCCTAATGGGGTATGTAACATTGGTTGGGCTGAAAATGGCCTGGTTGATATTTTATTGGCCCTTATGCATCCCTGTGTTTTGGCCCTATTTGTAACAAGAGCTTTTCTTCCAAATATGGTATGGTCATGAATATTTAGATGAGCTGCGCGCTGATTGGTTGAGCGCTTGCCATGCCCACACCATTAGAGACGCGCTGATTGGTTGAGCGAATCCCCCAATACACACATTAGAGAAGCGACAGAATCTCATATTCCAGACACTGCAATGTTTCATTA